>NW_027438690.1:0-48904 GCF_000715075.1 Nicotiana tabacum | reverse complement strand
ACTATTTTGGAGATTTATTACACAAACAGAGTTAAGATAAATTCGACCACTAAGCCTACATGCTACTTTCATTTCGAGTTCGAGCAAGCACTCACTCGACCATTATGCCTATGGGCCACTTTATCCCGAGTTCGAATCATTCACTCTACTACTAAGCCCACGGGCAACTTTATTTCGAGTTCGAGCAAGCACTCACTCGACCATTATGCCTACGGGCTACATTACTTCGAGTTCGAATCATTCATTCAACTACTAAGCCTACGGGCTACTTTCATTTCGAGTTCGAGCAAGCACCCACTCGACCATTATGCCTACGGGCTACATCACTTCGCGTTCGAATCATTCACTCGACTACTAAGCCCACGAGCTAATTATTTCGAGTTCGAGCAAGCACTCACTCGACCATTACGCCTACGGGCTACATTACTTCGATTTCGAATCATTCACTCGACTACTAAGCCTACGGGTGATTTTCATTTCGAGTTCTAGCAAGCACTCACTCGACCATTACGCCTACGGGCTACATCACTTCGAGTTCGAATCAGTCACTCGACTACTAAGCCCACAAGCTATTTTATTTCGAGTTTGAGCAAGCACTAACTCGACCAATATGCCTACGGGCTACACTACTTCGAGTTCGAATCATTGATCGACTTATAAGCCTAAGGGCTACATCACTTAAAATTCGAGCAAGCACTCACTCGACCATTACACCTACGGGCCACTTTATCCCGAGTTCGAATCATTCACTCGACTACTAAGCCCACCGGCTACTTTATTTCGAGTTCGAGAAAGCACTCACTCGACCATTACACCTACGGGCTACATTACTTCGAGTTCGAATCATTCACTCGACTACTAAGCCTACGGGCTACTTTCATTTCGAGTTCGAGCAAGCACTCACTCGATCATTATGCCTATGGGCTACATCACTTCGAGTTCGAATCAGTCACCCGACTACTAAGCCCACGGGCTACTTTATTTCGAGTTCGAGCAAGAACTCACTCGACCATTACACCTATGGGCTACATCACTTCGAGTTCGAATCATTCACTCGACTACTAAGCCCACGGGCTATTTTATTTCGAGTTCGAGCAAGCACTCACTCCACCATTACGCCTACGGGCTACATTACTTAGAGTTCGAATCATTGACTCGACTTATAAGCCTAAGGGCTACATCACTTCAAATTCGAATAAGCACTCGCTCGATTATAGAGGCTACGAAATCCAGAATCTGATTAAGTCGATTAAATCTTTGTGAAAACATTTATAAGGCATGTATAAAGTCTTCACAAAACAGAAGCAAGTCGACAAGGCTGTCTATATACAAAATTGTCTACATGATTGATTACAAACGTAAAAACTAAGGACTAAGCTTCCTGGTCATCCTCAGGAGTGGTTTCTTCTCTATCGGGCTCCCCCCCATTCTCGGACCTGCTCTTGCTACCATCATCATCATCAACATCACCATCAGAAGCCAAGGCTTCAGCTTCATCTTAGAGATCTCTAGCCTTTTTTAACTGTTCAGCAAGGTCGAAATCTCGAGCGTGTATCTCCTCGAGGGTCTCCCTTCGAGACCGACACTTAGCAAGTTCAGCAACCCAATGTGCTCTAGTGTCGGCAGTATCCGCCGCCTCTCGTCCCTCTATCTGAGCAGCCTCGACAGCAGCCCGATACACAGTAATGGACTTGTCCACCATGACTTTCGACGACTCAACCTCTGCCTTAGCTTCAGCAAGCCGTGTTTCAAGCTCCTCTATCCTCTTAGTCTAAGCCGAACCATTTTGCTTGACGCTTCGAAGCTGAACATCGGTCAATAATAATTTGGCCAAGATGGCTTCTTTTTCCACAGCCAGGCGGTCGATAGTCTCCTTCCACCGATTACATTCAGCCTTGATTTGATTGACTTCTTCCCGAAGTAACCCGATCTTTTCAACCTTTTGCTGCAGCTAAAATAACGAAGGGTTAACTTCCACAATTTAGTCAAACCCATACTTTAACAGAACGAGGCTCACCTACTTCTCTAGTTCGGCCTCTTCTTCACAAGCCTTAGCCAAATCTGCTTGGAGGTTCTTTATAGCCTCGTCCTTTTGGCTGAAAAGAAGCCGCAGGGCATCTCTCTCCCCCGAGACCTTCTGAAGCTCGACCTCACACTGGGTGAGGTCGACTCAAAACCTACTAATGGCCTGCATAGTAGGGAAAGAACACAAGTCAAGTTTGGAAAAGAACGAAGAAACCAAGTACAGTAAAATCATTACCCGAGAAATGAAACGTTGGTCCTCTTCTAGGAGAAGAGAAACGACACCAATGTCGGAGGCATCATCGACTCCAGTAAAGGAATCCCGAAAAGGGCCCCCTATACTAGAGCCTCCGCCCATATCGGGGGTCTTCAATTCTCGAGCTTCCTTTAACGCCTCCTCAGAAAAGGTTGGAAGGGTAGGCAAATGACCCACTATCAGAGTCCCAAGCGAATCACTCGGGACGCTCTGATCAAGACTAGGGGTACCGGAACAGACCCCGACCGGTACAGCCGCTATCGGCTCAGAAGCTCTGGCGACCTCGATAGCTTTCGCAGATCGGATCACCAAAGCCGAGGCATTATCTTTTTCTTCTTCTTCTTCTTCTCACAGTCGTTGGACCGAGTCCATCAAAAGATCGATTGATTTCCTCCTCACCCTTCGAGTTTTGGGCTTGGGGTCCTCTGACCGAGAGACATCTTTTCACTTCTTATCTTTCCCCGGTTCCGGGACCGGGGACTTGGTTCCTTCCCCACCATTCGAAGGCCTCAAAATGTCATCCTTGGTTATACCTGCATGAAAGGAAATCGGTAACGAATGGAGCATAAGAAATATTTTGAAGAAAACGAGAAGTAACCCTTACCATGATTCTTGGTCTCCCATCTACCTTTTGCCAAAGCACGCCAAGCGCGTTCGGCATAAGAAGAAGTCGAAGCTAACTTCCGAACCCAATTCTCGAGGTCGGGTACCGCTTGTGGCATCCAAGGGCCAGCTGTATATCGGAGAAAGACATCAGATAAAATCGGAAAAATGTACGAAAAGCAACATCTTATGAAAACCACTTATGGTCGAAATTCCATTTCTCGGGGAACGACATCTTCTCTTCCGGAATGAGGTCACGGGTCCTCACCCGTATATAATGGCTCATCCAACCCCGATCCTTGTCTCGTCGATACTCGACATCAAAGCTTTCGATGCCCGACGATGAAGCCTGATTAGTCCTCGAAAGATTTGAGGTCGATACAATCATATGAGGCGATTCAGGGAAAAATCCTGCCCCCGGCCTTGTTGGAGAAGAAGCGAAGTAAGGTTACTATACGCCATAGAGAGGGATGAATTTGACCAAGGGTGACCTGATATCTTTTGCAAAAATCAATGATTATCGGGTCGACGGGACCCAACGTGAAGGGGTAAGTGTAAACACTTAAAAACCCCTCCACATGGGTGATGACGCTCTCTTTAGGGGAGGGAATTTGCAACACAACCTCGGAACTCCAGTTGCAGTCTTTCCTCACAGCCTCGAGAAGACCCTCAATTATCGAGCACATGTACATCGACACATGCTCACATCGACACGGAACAGATGGAGGATTCTCAACCTTAAAATCGATCTTCAGAGTACACGGGCCGGGAACATATTCATGGGTAGGCAGCTCCATCGGCGCCTTGTCGCCGGACGGTCATGAAGAAGAAGCTTTCTCCTTCTGAGGTACAGTTTTCGAAGTTTTGGCCATTGATATGAGAAGAAGAAAGGCAAAGGAAGATGAAAAGTTGATGACACCAAACACTGGTGTAGATGGCTCTGCAAGCGGCGAAATAGAGAGAAATGGTAAGAAAATTTGGAAGAGAGAAGGCGTAAAAGTGGTAAATGTTAGATGGAGGGGTTATTTATAGGCTTGCATCATGGCGGTTCAATATCAGAGGTGGCCGACCACCATCTGACATACATTAAATACCTTGAAAGACTAAATTGATGGGACAGTTATCACGTACGTCATGATCGAGCCCTGTGAAAACGTCAGCTTATAACCCGATCGAACCGTCGAAAATCATATCGATTCTCACCACATCCTTCCTGAGAAACGAGGGGATTATCTGTATACGGTCGAAAAAGATTTCGGCCTTCCTACGTTCGATCTATTTCGAATGGTAAGCAACCTGAGTGGGATTGTGGGATAAGTTCCGAAGGCAGTACAAACGAGCCTCGGGTCCGAAGGCTGATCGAGGAGTCGGCTCGATACTTTTATTGAGCTCGTGACCAAATCGATCCGCAAGGCATTGCTTCGAGGTCGGAAATGCACTACGCCCACCCCAAAGGTCGAACTCAAGTCAAAACCGAGGGCTCGACCCAATAACGAGTTCGAGCCAGTATAGAGCTCACAGACAAGAGCCGTTACAACCGCACTAAGAGAGAGAATCTTGGCGGGAATCGAGGAACAGACAATTCATCATGGGTCCTCCACTATATGCTTTATTTTATTATAAATAAAGTAGGATCCCTCTATTATAAAGAGGGGGAATCCTTGTTAGCAGAAAAACACTGAATACACTGTAACAGAATATCACTTCTCATATTGAAGGATATCTCCTTGTACTTGTTTTACTTTATCTTATTCATTCTTTTTGTTCACTATTCCCGATCTCACAGTCAAGAATACACATATTTCTATCTCTCTATACGATTTGTATCAAATTGCATCACATATCCTTAGAACCTTTCACAAATTTAACGTTATCTGATTTTTCGGGTAAACAACAACATTTCTTAATCTTAAGATATTAGCTTTTGGAATTGGATTAATGCTTTTGTTGATATTCTCAAAAATTCTTCCTTCAAGTGATATAGGAAGAAAATGTCTGCTTATGTTACTGTGAACTTGTTTTGTTGGCCAATAAATCAATTTTCTTTTTTAATAAATCAAAAGAATATGTTCTAAAGAAAGAAGTCCCTTGTTGGCCAATAAATCAATTTTCTTTTTTCATAAATCAAAAGAATATGTTCTAAAGAAAGAAGTCCATGTTTGTTTGGGTATAAAATCCATTTATACCAGTTACAATTTTGACCACCTTCTTCCATATAAGACACAAAAGAAAAAAGAAGAAAAGATATCAATGCTTGATAATTTAATTGAAAGAGAAAAAAGAGTACAATATTAATAGAGAGAAAAAATTAGTACCCATGTCAGTTCGATCAGAATTTGAAGTGATGTTTTCTTCTTGGACTAACCGCATTCTTATTTTCGAGACGTCATTTGTTTTTATTTGTAATCCCCTTGTTATTTAAAAATCATCACCGAAGGTTCCTGCACAGTTAGATCATTTCAAAAACAAAATCTTACAAATATTGATCCTCAATAAAGTAACGGTAAGAATGTAAAACATTTCTTACCCCAGAAAAGGCATCTCAATCAAGCGTCAGGCTTCAGAAACAAAGAGAAGCAACGTCTATTTTTCTGTAAAGAACATCAACAAATAAACCACACTATAATAATTAATAGATTTAACGAAAATAGAAATATAAAGGCAACAATGTCAACTCTACATAATTTGTTATCTTCAAACAGAAGTAGCATTAAAATAAGGAAAGTCTCATTTTTTGGAGATATAAATAGATGAAACTAGCAAAGGGTTAACGATTAAAAAACCAAGAAATTTGAAAAGTAAATTGTAGAAAACTGATAAGAAACGGCAATAACGGCAACCTCTTTTATTGTCTTGAATATGACCAAAAGCAGTTTTGAGAGAATTTGAGAGAATGATTGTTTTCTTCATCTTTAAGAACGTTATCTGCGTTTGGAATTTTAACCATAACTGTTCTTTTAATAGTCACTTGAGAGGTGACGTTTGGTTTTTTTGGTAAAAAAGTCGCTTTCAATTTATAATTTATAATAAAAAGCAGATAAATAAAAGTCAAAAAATAGACAAAAAAGATAATTGAGTTTCTTGGTCAAATAAAGCTGCCACATCTTGCCTAGTCCCTCTTTTATATATATATATATATATATATATATATATATATATATATATATATATATATAGATTCTTAGGCGAGATTTGCTATTAAGCTTTACTGGTTCTCTAACATTGATTGAGGACATCTCTAACATTGACATTTTCTAGTCTCCTTATTAATCTCCTTAAGGACATATTTTCTTGTTCATATGTCAAGGGCGGGTAAAGTTTTGCATTATAGAGTAGCATTCTTCTCCTTCACATTGTCGGTCAAGTTTGGGGACAGTGAATAGAGCTGGTCCCTATTTGACTGAAGAGGGTAGGGTCCAAATACGATTATTTTGTGTTTAACAAATGGATTGATAAAAATATTCGAGTATCTAAGTGTAAAGCTTTGTGCACATCCATTTTGGTATTCTGTTTCTTCTTTCTTTTTCACGTCTTCCATTTTTAGGATGTGTATGTGAGTAATTTTATTTATACTATATAAAAACTTTATAAATGTGTAAGGAAGAGCTAGACCATGCCTTACTAGTCCCTATAGAGAAGAAGACAAGCCTTCTTCTGTACAGAATATATCTAGTTTCTCCAATAAATTATTCCTAAATTTCACCAAAATAATACAAACCAGTTTTATTCTCCTGAACACCTTCTATGCTACTTCTTGATAGCATCATCTCCAGCAAGAGAATTATAAATATACAAAATCACACGATCAAATCAAAATAAGTTTTTAACAACCATTTATTGTTATTGCAGTGAATATCAAGTGCAATAAGTTTATAAGTTCAAATTACTACTATAACCTATGCCTCCCAAGTATGAGAGTGTAACATGAATTGAGCAAAATACTAGAAAGGTACAGCAACCTTCAATTTACTTTCTAGAGGACCTTCAAAAACTACTGCTAAAACTTCAGTTGATACCACGAAATTATGGCAAGACAGCAATAAGAGGATCGCCATAACCAACAGCGTCTGTGATGCACCCACAGATGGAAAGAGTAAGTTCAGACACTCCAAGAGAACATGAATGAAAGAATGTTAGATATCTACAAGCCACGCATTCACTGCTGTTAAGTACATCTCAAATATTCACATTAATTCTTGAAACCAAAAAAAGCTTCTCCTTAGTGTTTTGGTACCAAGGAAGCAACATTGAAAGAGCTACATCTCAAAGATTCAGATTAATTCTTGAAACCGAAAATAGCATCTCTTTAGTGTTTTGATGCCAAGGAAGCAACATTGAAAGAGCTTCCGTACCCAAAAAAGAAAGGGATCTTTACACAAATAGCCTGCCATATTTACTATTTACTTTTTCTAGCCATATACATAGATTATACATTGATTATACGTAATTATACACATGTAATACATATATTCATAGGCTATTTATAGTTTAAGCGGTTGGGTGGTCGGCTATTTGGGTTAATTCTTCATAAAAAAAAGAAAGTGCTCGGTTAATAACCATGTATAAATGGGTCATGAAATATATCTCTAACCAGTCCACCAGAACCATCGTTATGCACAAAACAGCCAAAGTTCATGTATCAATTAGATTTTAGCAACAAAGAGTGGCAGTACCTGAAAGCTTAGGATATCAAAGCCATAATGACAAATTGTCCTTGACTCATCACCTTGTGATCAACCAATTTAATCCATAGGCCAATTCTAGTATTTTTGTTAAGGTAATTTGTAATACTAGTATTTATTATAATAATTTTGTAATTACAATTTTATCAGTCTCTGTAATTCTTGTAAGGTCTTGCTTTTTAATCATTTGGCATCTCACCTGAACTTTTTCTATTTAACAGTTGTTGATGTATTACATTATGACTTTATGTACAACATGATATGCCTAGTGTCATTCTATGCTTACACTTTTAATCCAGCTAAACCTGCTCGTCCCCATCTCACATCTGCAGATAACCCCAAACCCTGAATTGCTTTTTAGTTATTATTTCATATCAATGTATGACTACAACTATTATTGCTTTATTTCAACTAAAGTTACTTTTCACATATTGAAATCTTGAATCCTCGGATCATAATGCTTCTTTGCATAGCTCCAATTTAGAATTAATTGCCTCCCTTGTTGCATCTTACAGTAAAATTAGCACATTGTGGAGAACGCTGCCTTCTACATGGTTAAACAACTTCACTAGCTGATAAACGCGAAGTGTTACGTGCTGGGTTAAAGAAAGTAAATTTAAATAATATGCTCAAGCCTATGATGTCTAACAGTCGTTGAGTAGATTTTCACAATTCAGCAACAATGGTCTGTAAAATGTGAACTCAAAGAATCATGCATATATACACACTGATGCAAAATCATTAGCCCAGTTCAAACTATCAGAAATCAGGCTAGTAGGAGAAATTAACAATTCTTGAATTCAAGAACAGATACCACTAACTCAACAGCCACAATTTCTTTTTATATCAGGTCCACTCCTTAAGAAACTTCTATTTTGAAAATGACTACATCACAAAACAAATTCGAGCCAAAAGAGGCGGAGACCTCAAATCCTGGATTCTGGTTTTGAAAATTTGATATGCACTACAGTAGGTCATTTAGCAGAAAAAAACTGCAACTACGACAGTTTGAGGCATAAAACAACAATCTAAAAAAGAAAGAAAAATTAAAGAAGCATACCGCCATCATTACTGAGAAGTTTCAAGACCTCTCCAGCTGCATCTGACTGCTCAACATGAAAAAGAGAGGTTAGCAGATATACCACAATGAAAATCAATATGTTAGCAGAAAAAGTTTTCAAGGATGTACTTTAACCGCGAGTTCCATCCCAAACTGATCCAGAAAGCCAATTGTCAGCCTCACATTAATAACATCACCCTGCACTCAAGTTCAAGGCATGTATAGGGTCAATCATCAAGTTATAATCCCATGAAGTGCAGGTCAAGTTCAATCCTTTTTTCTTTGATAAAGTAAGGTAATTTTATTAATGTTTAGTACCAAGAACATACTGTAAAAGTACAGAAGATTAACTAGGTAAAGTTCAATCCCACCATAAGCTATGGTTAAAACAGTATACATGAGATAAGACAATGGCCTACTGAGTTCTAAGATCTAACAAAATTGTTGGTGCTATCAGTGCTTAGACCTTTATACAACCAAATTTGTTGATGCAGAGTGCAAAAGACATACATAAGCTAGAATTCTCAGCTCCTCCAGTTCTATCTTCCAAATATTTTAGTAATTCAGTATAAGAGAATCTTTATGTTTGCAACACTTGGCAATTACTACCATCCAGTGGCCATTGGCCAAGAGATGAAAATTTAAGCTACTCAAATTTAAGAAAAAAGAAGTTAGTTGTTATCATTACCTGTTTCAAAAAAACCATCAAAAGAAAAAAAGAATAAACAACTCAAGAATATCTGGATGATGGATTTGTTATGGGTACCTCTTTACAAGCAGGTGGTTGCTTCTTTCCTTTTAATGTCCTTGCCCTTCGGAATGAACCAATCTATTGGGAAGAGGTTAAGAAAGTTATTGCTCACTTTATAAAAGATACATCACAAAAGGGTTCAGTAGGTAACCAATACTTACTGTTGGGGATGATACAATAACATAACCATTAGCTCGATCCAGTGGCTTGTAAAGCTGCTAATTTTTCTGATTTCTCAACGTCAACATTTGTAAATGGACTTTAACTTTTCTGAGGAAGATTTCATAGAGGATGCTGAAACTGCTGGTTTACTTGCACTAGGAGATGGTGATGGTGGTGAAGATACAACCGGCACATGCACTATTGGAGATTCAATATTCCGCTTCAAGTGCATTTCAAAACCTCCAACCTGTGACAAGAACCACATTGATCAATCATACATGAAAGTGAAAATACATTAAGAAATTTAAAAATAGATAGTTAAATAAACATAATCCTTACTAGTCAAACCAACAAAATAATTCAGTAAACTTGTTCTATACGGTTAAAACCGGTCCTCGATCATGAAGATCGATCGACAATGGCATCTCAGTCGAGGGGTATCTACATGGAGAGCTCGAACGAATTCCGAGATGGGGGCGTCGGGCGTCGGGGCGTCCGAATCGACCGAGGCAACATCGACCGACACAGGTCCCGAACATCGATGCCCGAAAGTGATCATCAAGCTCGAAACCAAGGCCGAGGTTCCGATCCGACACCGAGCTCGAGTCAGTATCGAGCTCGCAGACAAAAAGCTGTTACAACCGCACCAAAGGAGAGAATCATGGCGGGAATTAAGGAACAGACACACCATCATGGGTCCTCCACTAGTAATATTATTCTATTATGTTGTTATAGAAAAAGTAGTGATCCTTGGCTATAAAAAGCAAGATAGATTGTAATAGAAGGGATCTTTCCTGGAATATCAAGAATTCATTGTGTTTATCTTTCTAAGCTCACTAAGTATCTTTGTTCATCATTTCTATTTCACATAACAAACACGTGTATTGTTATTTTCAAGGTCAAAGGAATCTACCTATCCTTAGAACCATACAAAAATTCAACGTTATCCGATTTTTCGGGTAAACAGTTTGGCGCCCACCGTGGGGCTAAGGATAACAAGTGATTATTTGATACAAATATACAGTACACTCCAGCTTACAACTTCACACCAGCAATGGCTCTGCCAATCGACCTCGAAGCCGGCCTTCAGGATGAAACCAACAACTTGGTGCCCGGGGCCGAAAGGCTACCCAACAACGGCAACGAGGCTCGAATCGAGGAACCCGAAATTCAAGCCGAAGTACCAGTAGATATCAATTCACGAATAGATCTAGAAGCAAATCAGCGTTCTGAGCAGGAAAGAAGCGTTCAGGGTGGCGCTCGACCCCTAGCCCGAGACACCCACAGCACGGGGGAAATCGGGTCAGCTTGCGTATGATTTTCGAAATGCTACAAGCCCAACAAGTAGCGATAGCTCAGTTGCAGAGCCAAACTCATATGCAAAATAAGCCAAACTCCAATCCACTTCTTCGAGAAGTAACCCCTAGAACGGAGCCCGACACAGTGAAATCGAACGAGCGAGAATCAGGAACCGCTCCTGAAATTGCTAAACTGCTCGAGGAACTCACAAAACGAGTCGAAGCCAACGACAAAAAATTCGAAGCATATGATGCTAGGATCGATCAGATCCCGGGGGCTCCGCCAATGATGAAAGGGCTGGATTCGAAGAAATTCATACAAAAGCCTTTTCCATCGAGCGTGGCCCCGAAACCAATCCCAAAAATGTTCCGTATGCCCATAATTCCCAAATATAACGGTACGACCTATCCTAACAAACATCTCACCTCATATACATGTGCCATCAAAGCCAACGATTTGGAAGACGATGAGATCGAGTCCGTATTATTGAAAAAGTTCGGAGAGACCCTCGCAAAAGGAGCAATGATCTGGTATCACAACTTGCCACCAAATTCTATCGATTCTTTTGCCATGTTAGCAGATTCGTTCGTAAAAGCACATGCTGGTGCCATAAAGGTCGCAACAAGGAAATCGGATCTATTCAAAGTAAAACAAAGGGGTGACGAAATACTGAGGGAATTCGTATCCCGGTTTCAAATGGAACGCATAGATTTGCCACCAGTCACAGACGACTGGGCCGTACAAGCTTTCACCCAAGGGTTGAACGGACTGAGTTTGACAGCATCACGTCGGCTGAAACAAAGCTTGATCGAATACCCTGCAATAACTTGGGCGGATATACACAATCGATATCAATCGAAAATCAGGGTCGAAGATGATCAATTGGGATCTCCGTATAAACCCACGCGTCAGAACCGCACAACCACTAAAATTCAGAAGGAAACCAACAGAGAACAAAGGTCAAACAGAGACCGATACCAGCCATACGTCACAGATCGGATGAACCACGGTTCGGCACATGAGACAGTTCAGAATAACCGAAGGTATGATCAGGGGCAAAATTCTCGAGGACTTATGAGCAAGAGAGGCTTTGATAAATATGCCGATCATATAGAAGTTCCTCGATTATTGGAATATAACTTCAACATCGATGCATCCGCCATCGTGTCGGCCATCGGACGCATCAAAGATACCAGATGGCCTCGACCCATGCAGACCGATCCGGCCCAAAGGAATCCTAATCAAATATGCGAATATCATGGCTCCCATGGTCACAAAATGGAAGAAAGCAGACAATTAAGAGAGGAAGTAGCCCGCTTGTTTAACAAAGGGCACCTTAGGGAATGTTTGAGTGATAGGGCGAAAAACCATTTTAAAAACAAGGACTTCGGCAAGCAAAACGAAGTAGAAGAACCACAGCACATCATTCACATGATCATCGGCGGCGTCGATGCCCCTCAGGGACCTATGCTTAAATGCACTAAAACGTCGATTGTGAGGGAAAAACGATCTCGAATTCAAGATTACACTCCCTCAGGGACTTTATCGTTCAATGATGAAGATGCAGAGGGAATCATCCAACCCCATAACGATGCACTGGTAATATCCGTACTCATGAATAAAATTAAAATTAAGCGTGTGTTAATTGATCCAGGTAGCTCGGCCAACATCATCAGATTGAAGGTCGTAAAACAGCTCAACTTACAAAACCGGATCGTATCCGCAACTCTGGTTTTAAACTGATTCAATATGGCATGCGAAACCACCAAAGGCGAGATAACCCTACCGATAAATGTTGCCGGAATAATTCAGGAAACAAAGTTTCACGTGATCGAAGGCGATATGAGATATAACGCCCTTTTCGGAAGGCCGTGGATCCACAACATAAGAGCTGTACCTTCGACCCTACACCAGGTCCTCAAATTCCCAACACCGACAAGTGTCAAAATAGTATACAGAGAACAACCAGCCGTAAAGGAAATGTTCTCCATCGAGGAAGCAAAACCAACATCTTCATCTTCGCCGGTGAAAGGATCGGGTTCAAAAGGAGGCACAGTCGAAGACCGGAACGCCAAATAGCAATCAAAGACATCGGCCTCGATCCAGCCAGGTAAGCAGAACATCGAAGAAGATGATGATCAGTGGATCCCTCGATCCTTCGTGACCCCCGATGACTCTGATGTCACCAAATCAACAATTGAGGAATTGGAGCAAATCATTTTGATCGAACACTGGCCCGAACGAAAGGTATACCTGGGAAGGGGTTTGAGCCCCGAACTCAGGAAGAAACTCATTCAATTTCTTATCGGTAACATCGACTGCTTTGCCTGGTCCCATTTAGATATAACAGGAATCCCGCCGGACATAACAACACATCGACTAAGTGTGTCCCCTAGATTCGGACCGGTGAAGCAAAAAAGAAGACCCCAATCAGAGGTGAAGCACGCATTCATAAAGGATAAGGTAACTAAACTGCTCAAAATAGGATCCATTCGAGAGGTGAAATACCCCGAATGGTTGTCCAATGTGGTCGTAGTGCCTAAAAAGGGAAACAAACTTAGAATGTGTATAGACTACAAAAACTTGAACAAAGCATGCCCCAAAGATTCTTATCCACTGCCCAACATCGATCACTTGATCGATGCCACGACCAGCCACGAGATCCTTACTTTTCTCGATGCCTATTCCGGGTATAATCAAATCCAGATGAACCCGGAAGACCGGGAAAAGACTTCATTTGTGACCAGATATGGAACATATTGTTATAATGTAATGCCCTTCGGGCTAAAAAATGCAGGAGCTACTTATCAACGCCTAGTGAATGGAATGTTCGAAGAACAAATAAGTAAATCAATGGAAGTCTATATTGATGACATGCTAGTTAAGTCCCTGCGCGCAGAGGACCATTTGACCCATTTGCAGGAAACATTCGATATTCTGAGGAAATACAACATGAGGCTCAACCCCGAAAAATGTGCTTTCGGAGTCAGCTCGGGTAAGTTCCTCGGCTTCATGGTATCAAATCGGGGAATCGAGATTAACCCCGACAAAATCAAGGCCATTGAAGACATCACCATCGTGGACAGCGTGAAAGCTGTACAAAGGTTAACAGGAGGAATTGCAGCCTTAGGCCGATTCGTTTCAAGATCATCAGATCGAAGCCACAAATTTTTCTCTCTACTCAAAAAGAAGAACGACTTCGCTTGGACACCGGAATGCCAACTAGCGTTACAAGAACTGAAACGATATCTATCGAGCCTACCACTGCTGCACACTCCAAAAACCAACGAAAACTTTACCTGTACTTGTCAGTATCAGAAGTCGCCATAAGCTGTGTCCTGGTTCGAGAAGAGAAAGGTACGCAATTTCCTGTTTAATACGTAAGTCAGACCTTAGGGGAAGCGGAAACTAGATATCCGCACTTGGAAAAATTGGCACTTGCGCTGATTAGCGCCTCTAGAAAGTTACGACCGTACTTTCAATGCCACCCCATAAGCGTATTGACCACCTGCCCACTTCGTAATATTTTACATAGGACCGAACTATCAGGCCGATTGGCCAAATGGGCCATCGAACTCAGTGGGTATGATATCGAATATCGACCTCGAACGGCCATCAAGTCTCAAATTTTAGCAGACTTCGTGGACGATTTCACGCCTACCCTCGTACCCGAAGTCGAAAAAGAACTACTGTTAAAATCAAATATATCGACGAGGGCATGGATCCTCTTTACGGACGGAGCTTCGAACGTAAAGGGGTCCGGGCTAGGCATAGTTTTGAAATCTCCCACGGGTAACATTATTAGGCAAGCTATTAAAACTATCAGGTTAACTAACAACAAGGCCGAGTATGAAGCCATAATTGCAGGTCTCGAGCTAGCTAGAAATTTGGGAGCAGAGGTCGTTGAGGCCAATTGCGACTCTTTGCTGGTGGTGAGTCAAGTAAACAAAACCTTCAAAGTCTGAGAAGGCAGAATGCAAAGGTATTTGGACAAACTGCTTATCACTTTGCACCATTTCAAACAATGGAGTCTACGAGAACAGAATAATGAGGCCGATGCGCTTGCTAATTTGGGATCATCGATCGAGGTGAATGATTTGAATTCGGAGACTGTCGTTCAACTTTCAAGATCTGTAATCGAAGAAGGGCACGCCGAAATAAATTCTACTAGCTTAACCTGGGATTGGAGAAACAAGTATATTGAATACTTAAAAAGCGGAAAGCTCCCTTCAGACCACAAGGCTTCCAGGACCCTTCGGACTAAAGCTGCTCGATTTATTTTGGCAGCGGATGGAACATTATATCGAAGAACATTCGATTGACCGATGGCGGTATGCATAGGTCCGGGAGATACCAATTACATCCTCTGGGAAGTACACGAGGGCACTTGTGGCAACCACTCCGGTGCCGACATGTTAGTTCGAAAAGTGATCAGAGCAGGGTATTATTGGATCGATATGGGCAAAGACGCAAAAGAATTTGTTCGTAAATGTGATAAATGTCAAAGGTTTGCGCCAATGATCCATTAACCCGGAGAGCAACTACACTCGGTCCTATCCCCATGGCCATTCATGAAATGGGGAATGGACATCGTCGGCCCCCTACCATCGACCCCAAGTAAAGCCAGATTTATTTTGTTTATGACTGACTATTTTTCTAAATGGGTTGAAGCGCAGGCGTTCGAGAAAGTAAGAGAAAAAGAGGTTATTGACTTTGTGTGGGATCATATCATATGCCGATTCGGGATACCATCCGAAATAGTATGTGATAATGGGAAGCAATTCATTGGCAACAAAATCACAAAATTCTTCGAAGACCACAAAATAAGAAGGATACTATCAACTCCGTACCACCCCAGCGGAAACGGACAAGCCGAATCAACAAACAAAACTATTCTTCAAAACCTGAAGAAGAGATTGGACGACGCTAAGGGAAAATGGAGAGAAATCCTGCCCAAAGTCATTGGGCATACCGAACAACATCAAAATTCAGTACAGGGGCGACCCCATTCTCCTTAGTATATGGCTCCGAGGCATTGATACCAGTCGAAGTCGGAGAGCCTAGTCCCAGATTTCGATTCATGACGGAAAAATCAAATAACAAGGCTATGAACACCAGCCTTGAATTATCGAACGAAGGACGAGAAACTGCCCTCATCCGGTTGGCCGCACAAAAGCAACGAATCGAAAGGTATTATAATCGAAGAACTAAACTTCGCCACTTCAAGCTATGGGACTTGGTGTTAAGAAAAGTCACCATCAATACTCGGAATCCAAACGAAGGAAAACTAGGACCAAATTGGGAAGGACCGTACCAGGTGCTCGAGAACTTTGGGAAAGGATCGTACAGGCTCGGCATCATAAACGGCAAACAGTTATCAAGTAGTTGAAATGTATCACATCTAAAACGGTACTACTACTAAGGTCCGACCTTCCCATATTTATTCAACTGTCCCGTACAGAAGTTCGAACAAAGAACAGAAGCACATCTTTTACTCAAAAGCACGTGTTGCACTCTTTTTTCCTTAGACCGGTTTTTTCCAAATGGGTTTTTGCGGCAAGGTTTTTAATGAGGCAACCATCGATCGTGTTGCGCTTTTAAACAATATCCGAGGCTTTTGACCCTTGGCCCAATCGGACTCAAATACCGGGGGGGAGGGGGGCACCAGGCCCTCAAATACATTGAGTTCAGATGCAAGAAAGTCTTTTCACAACAATAGAGGAAAAATTATAAGAGCCAAAATGGTCAAAATGAACCATGCTCATATAGATTGGCCCAAAACACATGTACAATGACTTGAGATTTATTATGCAACCAGAATTAACATTCACTCGACCATTGAGCCTACGGGCCACATTATTTCGAGTTTGAAATAATCACTCGAATATTAAGCCTACGGGCTACCACAATCTCGAGTTCGAAACACTCACTCGGCCAGTGAACCTACGAGCCACATTATCTCGAGTTCGAAACATTCGCTCGACCAATGATAAGCCTACGGGCTACCTTTATCGCGAGTTCGAAATAATCACTCGAATATTAAGCCTACGGGCTACCTCTATATCGAGTTCGAAACACTCACTCGACCATTGAGTTTACGGGCCACATTATTTCGAGTTCGAAATAATCACTCGAATATTAAGCCTACGGGCTACCACAATCTCGAGTTCGAAACACTCACTCGGCCACTGAACTTACGGGTCACATTATCTCGAGTTCATAACATTCGCTCGACCAATAATAAGCCTACGGGCTACCTTTATCGCGAGTTTGAAATAATCACTCGAATATTAAGCCTACGGGCTACCTCTATATCGAGTTCGAAACACTCACTCGACCATTGAGCCTACGGGCCACATTATCTCGAGTTCGAAATAATCACTCGAATATTAAGCCTACGGGCTACCTCCATATCGAGTTCGAAACATTCACTCGACCATTGAGCCTACGGGCCACATTATCTCGAGTTCGAAATAAACACTCGAATATTAAGCCTACGGGCTGCCGAGTTCGAACAAGGACCCAATCGAGTTTGAAACCTTGGAAAAGCTACGTTTACTCAGAGTTTACGTTAACCATCACATTATCATCAACTCAACAAGCAAAACGTCACTCCAAATCTGATCGATCAAAATTGACCTTGTTATATATATACAAAATTGCCTACGTAATTAATTTAAAGATATGGAGAATTAGATTCTAAGCTTCTGGGTCGGGGTCTTCCCCATCCTCGGACCCGCTTTTGCTACCATCATCGTTATCATCATCATCATCATCAGAAGCCAAGGCTTCAACTTCCGCTTCAAGCTCTTTTGCCTTTCTTACCTCTTCGGTAAGGTCGAAACCTCGGGCGTGTATCTCCTCGAGGGTCTCCCTCCGAGATCTACACTTAGCAAGTTCGGAAACCCAATGAGTTCGAGCATCGGCAGTCTTCGCCGCTTCCCGGGCCTCCACCTGAGCGGCCTCAGCATCAGCTCGATATACAACAATAGACTTATCCGCCAAAACTTTCGACGACTCAACCTCCGCCTTAGCCTCAGCAAGTCGTGTCTCAAGCTCATCGATTTTCTTAGCCTGAACCGACACCTTTTGCTTGACGTTTCGAAGTTGAACATCGGCTGATAATAACTTTGTTAAGATGGTTTCTTTCTCCGCTGCCAGGCGGTCAATGGTCTCCTTCCACTGGTTGCATTCGGCTCGGATTTGATCGACCTCCTCTCGAAGTAACCCGATCTTCTCGATATTTTGCTGCAACTGAGACAACGAAGGGTTAACTTCCACAGTCGAGTCAAATCCATACTTTATCAGAATGAAGCTCACCTGCTTATCGAGCTCGACCCTTCTTCACGGACCTTAGCCAAATCTGCTTGAAGATCCTTTATAGCCTGGTCCTTTTTGCTGTAAAGAAGCCGAAGGGCATCTCTTTCACCTAGGACCTTCTAGAGTTCGGCCTCACACTGGCTAAGATCAACTCGAAACCTACCGATGGCCTGCACAGTTAGAAACATGAGTCAAGTATGGAAAAGAACAAAGAAACCAAGTATGGAAGAATCATTACCCGAGTAATAAAACGCTGAGCCTCCTCTAACAAAAGAGAAGCATCACCGATATCGAAACTGTCATCAACACCAGTAAAACAATCATTAAAAGGATCCGCTGCACCTGAGCCAGCACCAATATCGGGAGTCTTCAGCTCTCGAGCTTCCTTCAACGCCTCCTCAGAAAAAGACGGAAGAGAAGGCGAATGACCCATTGCCATTGCCCCGAGCAAATCATTCGGAGTACTCCGATCGAGACTTAGGTCTTAGGAACCAACCCCGATGGGCACGACCGCCATCGGCTCAGCAGCTCTAGCAACCTCGACTACTTCCGTAGGTCGGACTACCAAAGCCGAGGAGCTATCTTCTTCTTCTTCCTCCCTCAGTCGTTGGACCGAGTCGATCGAAAGGGCAATGATTTTTATCCTCACCTTTCGAGTTTTGGGCTTGGGGTCCTCCGGCCGAGAGGAAGCCCTTCGCTTCTTTTCTTTTCCCTGTTCTAGGACTAGGGACTTGTTTCCTTCATCACCGCTCGAAGGCCTCAAAACGGCATCCCTAGTTACACCTATATACAAAGGAAAAATCGATAACGAAAAGAACGCAGAATATACCTCGAGGGAAACAGGAACCAAACCTCACCATGATTCTTGGCCTCCCATCTACCTTTTGCCAAATCACGCCAAGCGCGCTCGGCATAGGATGAAGTTGAGGCTAACTTTTGAACCCAATCCTCGAGGTCAGGCACCGCTTGTGGCATCCAAGGGGCAGCTGGACATCAGAAAATAATATCAGAAAAAGGCGGAAAAGGACACAAAAAGCGGAAAGGGACACGAAAAGCAAACATGAATCACTTACGGTCGAAATTCCATTTTTCAGGGAACGACATCTTCTCCTCCGGGATAAGATCACGAGTCCTCACTCGAATATATCGACTCATTCAACCTCGATCCTTATCTTCATCGATGCTCGACATCAAAGCCTTCGATGCTCGACGATGTAGTCTAAATTAGTCCACGAAAAATCTGAGGCCGATACAGTCGTATAAGGTAATTCAGAGAAAAATCCAACCCTCCGGCTTTGATAGAGAAGAAGCGTAACAAGATACGCCATAAGGAAGGATGAATTTGGCCGAGGGTGACCTGATATCTTTTGCAGAAATCAATAATCACGGGATCGACAGCTCCCAATGTGAAGGGATAGGTGTAAACACTTAAAAATCCGTCCACGTAGGTAGTGACGCTCTCATCGGAGGATGGGATTTGTAACACAACCTCAGAACCCCAGCTGCAGTCTTTTCTGACGGCCTCGAGGTGACCCTCCGTTATAGATCACGTATACATCGATACGTGCTCACACCGACCCAGAACGGACGAAGGGTTCTCCACCCTAAAATCAGTTTTTAAAATACACGGGCCGGGAACATAATCATGAACGGACGGCTCCATCGGCGCCTTATCGTCTAACGGCCGTGAGGAGGAAGCTTTCTCCTTTTGAGGTACGATTTTTGAAGTTTTCGCCATCGATATGAGAAGAAAAAGTCGCAAAGGAAGGTGAAAGAGGGGACAACACCAAAACTCTGGTATAAGTGGCACTAAAGCAACAAAATAGAGAGGATAATCAAAGAGAATTTGGGAAAAGAGGAAGCGCAAAAGTGGAAAACATTATATGGGAAAACTATTATAAGACATGGCGATTCGTTTTTAGCGGTGGCCGACCACCGACTGACACACATTAAATGCCTCGATAAAACCAAACTGATGAGACAGCTATCACATGCGTCATAGTCGAAGTCGATAGAAACGTCAGCATTGATTCGGTCGAGCCTTAGGGAAATCATATCGTTTCTCGTCATCTCTTTACCAAGAAATGAGGGGGCTATCTGTATACGGTTAAAACCGGTCCTCGATCATGAAGATCGATCGATGATGGCATCTCAGTCGAGGGGTATCTACATGGAGAGCTCGAACAAATTCCGAGATGGGGGCGTCGAGCATCGGGGCATCCGAATCGACCGAGGCAACATCGACCGACACAGGTCCCGAACATCGATGCCCGAAAGTGATCATCAAGCTTGAAACCAAGGCCGAGGTTCCGATCCGACACCGAGCTCGAGTCAGTATCGAGCTCGCAGACAAAAAGCTGTTACAACCGCACCAAATGAGAGAATCTTGGCGGGAATTAAGGAGGAGACACACCATCATGGGTCCTCCACTAGTAATATTATTCTATTATGTTGTTATAAAAAAAATAGTGATCCTTGTCTATAAAAGCAAGATAGATTGTAATAGAAGAGATCTTCCCTGGAATATCAAGAATTTATTGTGTTTATCTTTCTAAGCTCACTAAGTATCTTTGTTCAACATTTCTATTTCACATAACAAACACGTGTATTGTTATTTTCAAGGTCAAAGGAATCTGCCTATCCTTAGAACCATACAAAAATTCAACGTTATCCGATTTTTCGGGTAAACACTTGCAATTATTGCCATATTACAACCGCAAGCTTAGTTGATCAAGTGATGTAATTAAAAAATACGTACCTTAATATGCTAATCAGTTCACAGTGATCCAGAAACCAAAAACAAAAAAGACCGTCCTATTCATTACACGATTTTCTATGATCACTCTTAAAGAAACTTGGACATCACTGACTGCCTTTCAAATAAGGCGGAAAGATCTTAAATTTTAGACACTTCTTTGATGTCACGTTGATAGGCTATATGTATATCCCTGTTATGTTTTGATGATCTAACAAACTTACTGTCAAGAACCAGATAAAGACCTGTTACATATTCTCAAGACCTTAACATCAAAAGGTTCCAGCTTGGGATATGGTTCAACTCTTTAGAGTCAAAGGAACAACAGAGGGAACAAATAGCTACTAGTTCCCGTAGTGACTGTACAAGTCAACTCTCCACAGCTATAAAGTTGTTGCCTGCACACGCAACAGTGCAAAAATAGTGCAGCAGTCAACTTTATGGGGAATGCCCTTTACCTAACTTGCTTACATCATTCAAGTGATTTCACAAATGAGTTATTTACATCAAGCAAAGGTAAAACAAAACACTTGCACATTCAAGAATCGATCAAGCATTTTTTCTTAAATATGTGCCAATCTTGCAAGTGATTCTCAAGGGCATCAAGAATAAAGAACAACATAACGAAGGACCAGTTTCATGTATTGAGTCATTACATGTCCCTAGTTGTGTTGCACCTTTGTTAAAGTTCTTTACTTGTAATTCCTACTTAGCTTAATTAGAAGCATTGTGTAGGAAACATTTGTAAATCATGAACCCTTGTGTTTGTATCTTGGCTAGAGTTATTCGAGTTGTAAGTCTTTGTAATAGAGTTATTACAAAGTGGCTTGTAATAGAGTTATTACAAGTTAGTGAGGAATTAAAAGGTTAATTCCTAGATTACAATATGTTATAATCTAAAGTTTGCTCAGTAGTGAAGTTGAAATCCTACAAGGGTAGGTCATGGTTTTTAATCCTGTGAGCTAAGAGTTTTCCACATAAAACTTCCTTGTGTCATTTATTTACTACAGTGTGCGTGTGTTCTGTGGGAACTGATAGAGAACCTGGTTCTCTATATAGTTTGGTGGACCCTTAAATTCTACCAATTGGTATTAGGGCAGGTTCTTTCTATCAGGCTAACACCTACAAAGGATCCTCATGGCTGCTCCACCAAACTTTGAAGAAGGTCAGTCCACCTACAGGCCACCAAGGTTCAATGGTCAGTATTATGGGTGAGGGTATTAAGGTAGACCCCAAGAAGATCGAGGCAGTTCAGAGTTGGCCTCGTCCTACCACACCGACTGAGATTAGGAGCTTCCTAGGTTAGCAAGTTATTATCGTCGGTTTGTGGAGGGCTTCTCCTCTGTTGCAGCACCTTTGACTAGATTGAACCAGAAGTGTGCTCTGTTCCGATGGTCCGATGATTGCAAGGTGAGCTTTCAGAAGCTCAAGACCGCATTGACTTCAGCATCAGTTTTAGTGTTGCCTTCCGGTTCAGGGATGTATACTGTGTATTGCGATGCTTCACGCGTTCGTTTCGATTGTGTATTGATCATGTCAGTTGAAGCCCCATGAGATAAATTACCCTGTACACGATCTGGAGTTGGCTGCGATTGTTCATGCTCTTAAGATCTGGAGGCATTATCTTTATGGGGTGTCTTGTGAGGTTTACACCGATCATCGTAGCTTGCAGCACTTGTTCAAGCAGAGGGATCTTCATTTAAGGTAGCGCAGATGGATTGAGTTACTAAAAGACTATGATATCACCATCCTTTATCACCCGGGCAAGGCTAATGTAGTTGCGGATGCCTTGAGTAAAAAGGCTGAGAGTATGGGTAGTTTGGCATCAATTTCAGCAGAGGAAAGGCCACTAGCTTTGGACATTCAGTCATTGGTTAACACACTTGTGAGGTTGGATACATCCAGAGCCTAGCCGAGTTATTGCATGCGTTGTTGGTCAATCTTCACTATTTGAGCGTATCAAGGCTCGCAAGTTTGATGATTCACACTTGTTGGTTCTCAGAGAGACGGTACTACAGGGTGGTGCCAAGGAGGTTACTATCGGTGATGATGGTGTTCTGCGACTCCAGGGTCACGTATGTGTTCCTAATGTTGATGTCTCGAGGGAGAAGATCATAGAGGAGGCACACAGTCCTCGGTATTCTATTCATCTAGGTGCTATGAAGATGTATCGCGATGTGAGGTAGCATTATTGGTGGCGGCGGATAAAGAAAGACATAGTCGAGTATGTGGTGAGGTGCCTAAATTGCCAGTAGGTTAAGTATGGGCATCAGAGGCTAGGTGGCCAACTTCAGCAGATGACGATACCTGAGAGGAAATGGGAGCGCATTAATATAGACTTCATAGTTGGGTTGCCGCGGACCTTGCAGAAGTTTGATGCAGTTTGGGTCATTATCGACAGGTTGACCAAGTCGGCACATTTTATTCCGGTTGTGACCACGTATTCTTTAGAGAGGTTGGCCCAGATTTATATTTAGGAGATTGTTCGGTTGCATGGTGTGCTTGTCTCCATTATATTAGATAGAGGCCCTTCGTTTACTTCGCATTTCTGGAGAGCAGTATAGAGTGAGTTAGCGACCCGGGTAGAGCTCAACACAGCCTTTCATCCGCAAACAGATGGGCAGTCAGAGCGGACAGTTCAGATCTTGGAGGATATGCTTCGAGCTTATGTGATTGACTTCGGAGGGTAATGGGATCGATTCTTGCCTTTGGCCGAGTTTGCTTACAATAACAATTATCAGTCCAGCATCGAGATGGCTCCATTTGAGGCTTTATATGGTCGGCGTTATCGTTCTCCCATCGGATGGTTTGAGCCCAGCGAGGCTAAGTTATATGGTACTTATTTGGTGAGGGATGCCTTGGAAAAGGTAAAGTTGATTCAGGCAGAAGAGTTATGCAGATCAGAAGGCGCGTGATTTATCGTTTATGGTGGGCGAGAAGGTTCCCTTGAAAGTCTCGCCGATGAAGGGGATCATGAGGTTTGGAAAGAAGGGCAAGTTGAGCCCAAGGTTAATAGGCCCATTTGAGCTGTTGAGACGAGTTGGGGAGGTTGCTTTTGAGCTTGCTTTGCCTCCAAGTCTAGCAGGAGTTCATCCGATTTTCCACATGTCTATGCTCCGGAGGTATCATGCCGACATGGCGCATGTGTTGGACTACATCACTGTTCAGTTAGATGAGAGCCTGGGTTATGAGGAGGAGCCAATTGCCATTGTTGATAGGCAAGTTCGCCAGTTGAGGTCCAAGAATATTTCAGCGGTAAAGGTTCAATGGAGGGGCCAACCAGTCAAGGAGGCTACTTGGAAGGTCGAGGAGGACATACGGAGAAGATATCAACACTTATTCGGCACTTCAGGTATGATTCTAGGCCCGTTCGAGGACAAACATTTGTATAAGAGGTGGAGAATGTAACGACCCGATCGGTCATTTTTCTTTCTAGGTCCCCGTTACCCTAAATAAGACTCCCCGTATGTGCTTTTACTGTTTTATGACTTGCGGGGATGGTTAGTTCGGGATTTGGAAGGTTTCGGGTTGAAATCGGAACGCTTAGATCCTTAGTTGGCTTTTAAAAGGTTAAGTTTGACTTTGGTCAACATTTTGAGTAAACGACATCGGAATCGGGATTTGACGGTTCCAAAATATTTGTATGATGATTTTTGACTTGGGCGTATGTTCGGATCGTGTTTTGGATTACCCGAGAGCGTTTCGACGCAAAAGGTTGAAAGTTTGCTTATTGAAGGGTAAAAGTTTCTTAAATTTGGTTTGGAGTAGGTTTTGGTGTTATTGAGGTGCGTTTGGGATTCCGAGTTGGCGAATAGTTCCGTATGGTGATTTAAGACTTGCACGCAAAATTTGGTGTCATTCCGAGTAGTTTAAGTATAATTTGGCACGTTCGGAGTTAATTAGAAGAACTTGAAGTTCATAAGTTGATTCAATTTGGTTTGGGGTGTGAATCTTAGTTTTGATGTTGTTTTCTGCATTCCAAGGGTGCGAGCGAGTCCGTTTTATGATTTCAAACTTGTTGGCATGTTTGGACGGGGCCTCAGGGGCCCCAGATGCCATTCGGACGATGCGCGGAGGTTGCTTAGCCATGGGTGAACAGCTAAAGCACCCAACTTCTAGTGTAATTGCACCTATGGAGGGCAAACCGCAGGTGCGAGCTCGCAGAAGCAAGCCAATAGGCACAGAAGCGGCCCAGCGTGGGCAGCCTAAAATCGCAGATGCAGACAAGGCGACCGCAGATGCGGTGCCGCAGATGCAAGCTTGCGGCCGCAGAAGTGACTTTGGGCATTTGGCCAGTGGCTCGCAGAAGCGAGGAATCAAGCGCATAAGCGAAACCGCAGAATCGGGATCCCGTCCGCAGAAGTAAAGCCAGCCAGCCTAAGGCACTTTCGCAGAAGCGGACCTTAGTCTGCAGAAGCGGTGCCGCAGATGCGGCACAATGGCCGCAGGTGTGAAATCGCTGGAGGCATAGTGGTCCTTTTAAAATGGGACTTAGGCTATTTTGAGTTCATTTATTACATACTTGGGCGATTTTGGAGCTTTAAATAGGGGGATTTCCACCTATCTAACTGAGGTAAGTAATTCCTACAAAATGTGAGTCTAATACATAGATCATGGGTAGATTGTAACATGAAAATTTGTGAAAATTATGGGTTTAGATGAATAACCCTAGGTTTTGATAAAAATAGGATTTAACCACGAAAATGGTTATGGAATTGAGTGAAAACTATATATTTGAGTTCGTGAGGTTATGGGTAATAATTTTCTTCAAATATTTCCGAAATTCGGGCACGTGGGCCCGGGAATGAATTTTAGGAATCCGCTAATTGGGTTGGGTAATCACACTAATAGTTAGAATATGAACTTTTGAACATATATTGATCGATTTATTCAACATTTGACTAGTTTCGGATTTTTCGGGATAGAGTTGAGACTTTGGAGTAAATTTAAAGCCAGAAAGTGAGCTTGAGGCGAGTAAGTCTCTTGTCTAACCTTGTAAGAGGGAATTTTACCCCATAGGTAATTTAGATTAATGTTAGCCTCTAATTGTGGGGGCTACGTACGCACGAGTTGAAGAGAGTCCGTGCGTAGACACTATTTACGCTATGTTCGGGTAGTTTAGGACCCAAATCATGAATTATTTGAAAAGTCTCACCCTATCTGTTAGTTAAAGTGCCTAAATTGTATTAGAACTTGTTAGAGGAATTGTGAAAGACCGTTAATGGAATTTGTACTACATTGTGTGTTAGCCTTTAATAACATTTAAGTCAAATGCTTATAAAGTCTCCTCTCTTCTCGTGGAGCGGGCCGAACGCCTCGGCAGTAGATAAATGCATCTATGGTTCATGTCGCTAGACCCTCAGCAGTGTACATATTATTCTGGATCGGGCCATACGACCTCGACATTATCGTACGTGTTAATACTTAGAGTTTAACTAAATATTTGATATCATTTCATGACTTGAGAGGTTAAAAGTATACATGATGGAATTAATTTGGGACTTACCATATGTGAAAGAATTCTTTACTTCCTGCTTGTTATTTAGTTATTATTTTGATTACATAACCCATGCTTAATTAGAACTTCTGTACTTTTATTGGTAGCCCATAGTAAGTGTCGATGTCGACCCCTCGTCACTACTTCAAGGTTAGACTTGATACTTACTGGGTACATGTTATTTATGTACTCACGCTACACTTCTGCACTAACCGTGCAGGATCTGAGGCAGGTGCATCTGGTGGACATACCGGCGCACACTCCCGTTAACCTAAGGCCTAGTGGTGAGCTGCATCCTGAGTCGTTCCGCAGCACCTAGAGCCTTTCCTTTCTACTTATTTTTCTGTCTATGTTATTTCAGATAGTAGTTAGAGTTTTGTATATTCTACTAGTGCTCATACACTTGTGACACCAAATCTTGGCACACATTTTAGTAGACTTTATGGTTTTGGAGTCTTTACCTATTTTTGCTTGCATTCAGATGCTTTCATTTTATTCATTTGAATGTCCATTTCGCAAATTTCTAAATAAATGGAACTTAATTACTTGTAAGCATGTTAAAAGAAGTAATCACACAGTAAATTCATCATAGGATTGCCTAGCGGCGACGTTATGCACCATCACGGCCTATAGGAGAAATTGAATCGTGACATGGTACCTCCTCTAGTTTTTAATATTACTTATAATTCCTCTGAATATCTTCAATTTGCAGTTAATAACCCTTAAACTTTTGCTTTTTAGTGCACCTGCAACTTTTATTTTTGGGTGATTTGCACAATTAAGATAATTATGCGCTGCTATTTAAGTTTTCTTCCTACTTAGGCAACTAAATTTTATAAAAATAAATGAATTCAAATACCCTCCACATATTAGTTGTTCCTGAGAGAAAGGCCCAAAAAACTGTGAACTTGGTTGTTGGTGGACAGACTTTGGGAAAATGATCCTAATGAAGATTTTGGTGATGATGGCATATCATGATGAGTTAGATTTGATGATAATAAATGATCTTGAAGTGCTCTTTGGCCAAATACATAGAGTTAGCATCAATTTTTGTTTTAGCACTTAAACTAAGGTTGTTTTATTGACACCTAAAGTATGTTAGAATTGTACCTATTGAACACCTTAATATTAATGTCACGACTCAAAAGTCCATCAATACTGTGATGGTACCTAACCCGTCCGCTAGCTAAGTCAAATAGTACAAGTTACTTCTAAACTGAGAAATCATCAATATATTAATAAATTTGTAACAAAATTTCATATATAACTATCCCAATGACTGGTAGTACAAGTCATGAGTCACTATAATTTAGATTTTTAATGCTGGAAAAATGAATAAATACAATATATGTTCGAAATTTACATACACGGAAGTAAAATCATAAGCTACCATGAACAAAATGGTAGCATGAATCTGATACACTGGTACATCACTAATGCAAGGCTCCGTCTTCACAGCTACTCAGCTCCAAAATCTGCATGCAAGGTGCAGAAGTGTAGTATGAGTACAACCGACCCCAATGTGCTCAGTAAGTATCTTGACGAACCTCAAAGAGGTAGTGATAAGGTTTTTAAGTCAAATGATACTCACTTGTCAAATAACATGTGCAATATAGCAAAGACTGCAATAAGATGTATATCAGGAGAACAATGACTAAAATCTCATCAAAGCAAGTGACAATAATTCGATACAAGTAAAAGCTCAGTTTTAACAAGTCACCAAATAGAACCGCACACATATGGCACATAGTGCCCACAATGCCAACCACACTCGCACGATAAAGACCTCATACCACAGCATAAGTCACACCGTACAACAAATACCTCGTGCCATAATATAAATTGCACGTGCATGGCAAAGACCTCGTGTCACATTAAAAATCACAATCCCTATCAATTTCCAAATAACACGTTCAAGAGAACTTTTCAAAAAAATCAAATATAGTAATGCATGATGATAACTTTCATTTTACCTCAACCCGTTACACTATCAACAACTCAACATAATATGAGATAACAACTCTACGTAGGTAAATCTATCTTGGAAATCAAATCATCAAATGATAAAAGAGGCATAGATTATCATGTTAGAAACAATGCATCGATTAGTGTAAAAATGCATAACACAAAAAGAAGTCCCAAGCACAACAAGAATGCCCCTCTTTTATCGACACACACAAAAAATCAATACAAATTTCCCTCGGGCTATCATATAACATTTCCACAATTCAACCCTTATTTCTCCACGTGTGCATCACAATGAAATAGTTTACTTATATTGTTACACGCGCATAAGCCACCCTTATCTCGCTGCATGCGCATCAATAAATATCTCTCTTATGTCGCCGTATGCACATCTAGCCACCCTTATCTCGCCGCATGCGCATCACAAATGAAATGCATCCCTTATGTCTACGCATGCACATCTATAATAAATCCGTACAATATGTCTACATGTACCACAATTATCACAACAACACAAGATAATAATTCATCATCAAGAGACACATTCTCATAACTCATCAATAAAGCGTACAAGGACATGATAACAATAGAATAATACGGATAAAGCATGACTATGGTTAAATCAAGTATAGCAACCAAGTTCAAGTAGTCATACAAAGGATCACATATATTTCACATAGTGTATACATTCCCATCAAGGCACACTACAAGAACAAGTCCATATGTGTGTTCATAACCTACGTGTATCTATCCCCGAGGCAAATATAGTGTAAGTGTCAAGATTGCTCACTATGTTCAACATAAGGTACCAATAGCCTCAACATTTCTCCAGCATAGTTTATAGTAAGTCGATTAATTTAATAATACCAGGAATCAAGTAAACACACACAACCAAATAAGGTATAGAGTAAGCTAGAATCTACCCCGAGCATGAATACCCATAGCACATGTATAGACGCTCATCACCTCATATATACATCACTCCCGCATGTAGCAAATAATATCAAGTAGTAGAAAAAATTCCCTCAACCAAAGCTAGGCAAGAAAATTACCTCAAATAAGCAAAATCAATACTCTAAAAACTCCTTCCCGCGTGAATGGACCTCTGAATGGCTCAAATCTAGCCAAAACAACTCAACAACATCAAATAATGCCATAGGAATCAAATCCAAACAATAAAGGTTGAATCTTTAATCAAATACTCAAAGTCAATCCCAAGCCCGCACCCCGAAACCTGACAAAACTCATAAATTCTGACAACCCATTAGAATACAAGTCCAACCATACATGTTTTATCCAAATCCCACTCCGAATCGATGTTCAAATCTTAATTTTTCACTTTAGAAAAGTTTTGCCAAAAGCTCCAAATTGCACTTTGAAATTCCATGTATTAGGTGTAGAAATCCATGGGGATTCATGATATACAATCAAAACCAAGTTAGGAATACTTACCCTCGTGATTTGGGTGAAATCCATCTCTAAAATTTCCTTAGTTGCTCCCCATGCCGCAAAATTTGTGAAAATAAGATTAAAATCTCGAAATTGGGCATTAAATACCTGCCCGGGCTCCTTCTTTGCGATTGCAGTCACCAACCTCGCAATCGCAGTTCACAAAAAGCCCAACAAACTTTTACCCTTCGTGATCGCGGTCAAGAACCTCCACGATCGCGATGAACAAATTTCAATAAACTTGCTCAACTCTTCCAAACAACCTCTAGTATAATGGTCATAACTTTCTGTAAAAAACTCCATATGACAACAGGTTTAATTTTCTGAAAACTAAACGGGGCTACAACTTTTATTTTTGGATCATCTCCAAATTTCTTATGGACTGCAAAATATAAGCTCCGAAAATCAGCTCAGTGGCAGTAGAAGTTTCTTCTGCGCGATCTAGAATAAGACAAACACGATTGCGATTCACAAGACCCTAACAACAATTTTGCTCTTCGTGAACGCGACCTAGAGGTCCGCGATCACGATTCATACCCTTGTAGCCAAAACAAGTAACTGAAAAGGGCCTAAAATTTGTCAGAAACCACCTGAAATATACTCGAGATGCTCGGGACCCCGTCCAAACATGCCAACAAGTCCAAATACATTACCCAAACTTATCCAAAAGCTCGAAACATCAAAACCAAGAATTGAAGATCAAGATCATTCTCTTAACTTTCAAATCTTCAAACTTCGTCGAACGCGTCTGAATCCAACCAAATCAACTCAGAATTAAATCAAACATTGCACACAAGTTCCAAATGAAAACAACAGACCTATTCCAAGTTCCGAAACAATAATTCGAACTCGATATCAAGAAAGTCAACTCACAGTCAAATTTATGAAATGTTTAAACCTTTAAACTGCCAATTTTCGCCAAAAAGAGCCAAATCAACTTAGGAACCTCCAAATCCAAATCTGGGCATACGCCTAAGTCTAAAATCACTATACAAACCTATTGAAATCATTAAAACACGAATACGAGACCGTTTACACAAAAGTCAAACCTTGGTCAACTATTCAACTTAAAGCTTCCAAATATGAATATTTCTCTTTCATATCAAATCCTGAACCTCTCGAACATCGAAACCAACCATATACACAAGTTGTGGTACATAGTATGAAGCTACTCAACACTACTCAACACCTCAAACCACAGAACGGAATGCTAAAGCTCAAAATGACCCGTCGGGTCGTTTCATTCTCCCCCACTTAAATATACGTTCATCCTTGAACGTGCCTAGAGTCATTCCAAAGCCATCAAATCACTGTATAAACTCACCATACACATACCCAAGGGAGATCCCACGTCATCACAATCTATAAAATCCCATTAGCACAATCTTGTCCGAAGATTCTTTCTTCAACTTTAATCCATCAACATCAGAACCAAATTCCAATATTCGAAATTCCTGATACGACCCTATTCTCACATGTACCCATTACATAAATCTCAATAAGTTGTATCAAATCATAAATATGTTCCCAAGATATAACCACACGATGTAACCCATCGCTCATATGCCCATAGCAATACTTTCTGACAATAATAGTTGCCCGTAACCAAACCCCATACCAGTGACAAACCTCATATCATATAAAATCTTTTTCCAAACTTTCACAATGATGCTAATGATGCTAAAAACATGTAGAAACTTATAACCACTCACCCAATCGACAAGTCGTGGAGTTCTATGGCCCAACAAGAACCATAGCCAAACTCTAAGCTGGTTAATGACATTCTTGTCAAAACATACCTTACTCAAGTCGCACTAATTCCAGGCCGAATAATCTCATCTTATCCAATACAAGCTATATGATCGACAAGCCATGCCAAATTCCACCTAGTCACACATGACTCAATCCATGCCTCTAACAAGCAACAACTCGAATATTACCTGAGATAAAAGGAGAACCAAATAAGAGAACCACCCAACAAGTTTAATAAATACTACCACAAAGCACAACTATGAACCCATCTCACAAGGGAGAAGCAAAACACACGAAGCAAGCACAAAGATCATATCCCAACATAACTCTGTTGCGGTGCATGACCCAATCCAAACATACTAATCCACATGAAATACTCATCAAGACATAATGCTCACAATCAATAACTACATGTATACCAACAACAAACACGCAAAATGAATGACCATAACCATAGAAAAATGGATAGTACAATATACCCAGACAGGACAAGGCGCAATAAACAATTCAACACCCCAAGAGCCATCTCGCTCGAATCTCTCCACAAGGCCTAAACGGAATCACATCAGGCGTGTGAATCTCCAAGTAGTCTCACAATCCGTCGTAGCATAAGAGAGAAACATACGAAACAAACTAGGGCACAAATAACATCCATTATGCCTGATGGCATACCCATAATAAATGTCATGCAAGAGTAAGTTAGCCCGATCTGATTTAGAATACAATTTCCATTAGGCCTACCAATTGGCCCCAAATTAACTCCGATCATCCATAAATAGGTTAATAACCTTTCAAAAGTCCATAGTAAATTACCCATAACACACACCATCAGCTGTGTAACTCTTAACATACCTTCACAGTCCGCAACCAAGAAATATTCTGCCTCTGAAATCATCAAATTCTATACCTAAAAAATATAGGAATCTCTATATCTGATCACATCTCCACCACTCAATAACTGACACATCACTCATACTAAATCATCTCATCAAACATACATACATACATAAATCTTCTACGCTACGTAGCAAAACTTGAACCTCAGCAGCCAACAACCAGTTGATTACTGTAATGCTAGTCGAGCACCCACAAGTCAAAAGCACAGTGCGTCTCCTAATGCGTACACCCTTCTTAGGCGATACTAGGTGGTACTAACATCTTCTAAACATCTGAAATCTCCCACGCCGTCTAGAACTCATGATCTTCCTTTTAAAACCAAAGTGCAATTTTGCCCATGAAATCTCAATCCCACACGGCGTATCACCTCTATCATGCTATCATATGGAAACATGAAGACCCTATTCTCAGCTCTGAATCACAAGTAGGATATAAATCCCATCAACATAAAACCTTCCACTAACTCGGTCCCGTTGAATAATATCACAAGACATAATGGACTTTCCATGCCCGTGGAGCACATCAACAGCTATTCATGGCCAACCATCGCAACTCTTCGAAACCTATTTTCACATAATCAAATCATTAGAACTAAATCCTTCTAAATTAACCAAGTCATTGTGACTGCTAAGAGCAAGAGTACCTCAATATGAAATTGCCCACAGTGAAGAACCCTTTAATGAATCTGAAGCTGTTTATTTCACCTTTCTAATACTGCAATGTAGAATTAGTAATGACATAGAATAGCGCAAGTCCCTGCACCGTCCAATGGAAGCCCTAAGTCCTAACCATACGCAAATCCAAAAATCCTTAAATACCACATGAGTCATGATCCCGTTGGAACCTTCTCGAAAGTCATTCACCTTGCCCTAATTCATCCTCGATGAAATCTTTCTCAAACCATAGCCAATCCACAAGCACATCCTAGTCCAAGAACTAATATAACACAAGACCATGCAATCTAATCGTCGATAGCAGACTCCCCCACTTGGCTCGAAGCCACTGAACACATCACTTGTAAGCCACAAGACCCTTTCTTCATAGTTGCCCCGATCTGTACTGTTAATCAACTGACCACTTCATCAACTCAAAAATACTCCAAAAACTTTGCCAAGTGCATATTCATCCTTGCAACAGTCAAGCCAACTTCTTTAAGTTCTATGAAATCATAGTATATGCATTTCACTGAATAGAAGCCTCATACGAAAAACACAACTCAAATCTTCTCGCAGGAGATGACCCAACGACTAACCTCAAATCAACATCTTCGCATGACCCTACCATGATCACAATATCTAAGAAACCAATTAATCCTCTCAAGTCCGTAATTATCAACCAGTTACAAGAATTTGCTTTATCCCATACATGAACAACTGAAAGGTCTACCAACATATCTGCATTCCGAGTCTATACAAAAACATCAAGACGATAATCAAGCATCCATAATGTTGATACCCAATTTTGCCCTCGTATTTTTATTATCTCACATACTTTTAAAATATCATTTCTGCATCATCACCAATTTGCAAGAGTCATATAAATATTTTCTATAATGTTTCATAATTTTTAAGGCTTTGAAATTGATTTTCTTGCATTTAAATTATTCAAATATGTATTAATTACTCCTTCAAATTATTTTGTGATGACTTGATCATCCAAATTTATTTTTTACACCTACATATATGCTTTATAATATCCTACTTCAGTTTATATAATTATATATGTATCTTTGAACTATTTACGTATTTTTTGCAATAATAACCTATACTTTCAAATTAAGTGCATTTATTACTTTTATTTAGAGTCAAAATAATTTTTTTAAATATTGTTTTATACTCTTCAACTATTATTTTAAAATATTAAGTTTTATAAATAGTTTTTATATATTTATTTAGCTATTTTATTAAGTTATTTTTTCTCTAATTTCTTTTATTTATAATCTGGCCCAAAACATACCAAAATTTCGGACCCAATCCACCAGCCCATACCCTAAGCTAGCCAAAACCTTAGCCCAATCTACTCTGGCCCAAACCAAACGACCCCATTAACCCAACCCGGATGCGATCCGTTTATTTGACCCTTCCCGCTTGTCCTCTAATCCTCCATTTTATCGTTTTAATTACACTCACACAAATCCTAAATCCCATACTTCTAAGACGATCGCCCCTAAATCCTCTCATACTCTCCCCTTTCACTAAGAAACCCTAGCCGCCTCCATTCAAACCCCAGCCCTAACCCAATATCACATGGAAAATCTTTCATATCATCTTTCCTTTTTTCCTCACATGATGATTCTTACCATTTCCTCAACGTTACTGTATTTGGTACTCGATTATTTATGGAAGCTGAGTCATTGGGTGTTCGTTCAAATCCGATTATGTACTATCTTTATGTTTCTGACCTGATGCAGTCACTACCGGGCCATATGGGTCCGATTTAGTGAGATCTTTTACTATTTTTTGTTCTCCGTCTTAAACTGAGGTTCGCCTAATTTCTCCTAAATTTATTGTGAATCAATTTTGCATGCTATTCTTTCCTTTTTATGTTTTTCCTTATTTATGTGTTAATTTTGCTACTATATAAACCCCCTTCCCCGTTCCTTTTTAAGCTCTAAACGATTCATTACTTAACAACTGTTACCACTACTGTTCTCTCAACTCTCATTCTTCTATACTTTCTACACTCTTGGCTCTTGGCTGACTGAAAGCCAAGGCCACCGAAACCCTCTTTATTGACCTCCTTAGTGTGAGCACTACTCGGGGCTCATTTGAGGCTCCTATGAACTCTGACGTACTAGGATTTGGGTCTTTTGGTTTTTCTCTTTGTTGCTGATTGTCACAACCCAAAATCTCACATGTAGTGATGACACCTGTCTCGATACTTGGCAAGCCAATAACCTCAATAAATCCCAAACTCTCTTAAGTTTGAAAACAAAATATTTAAATACAGTGGAAAAATCTCACAAATACATATATAAATACACTCCCAAAATCCGGTGTCACTGAGTACATGAGAATCTAATATGAATATAAAGTCTGACTGATAAAACACTATCTGAAAGTATAGAATAGTACAATAACTGAAGGAAAGAAAGACAAGGTCAGCGAACGCTGAGCAGCTACCTTGATAGTTTTCCACTAGTAACACACTACAGTCCAACAGTTGTCATGTCCGGAAGCACCTGGATCTGCACACGAGGTGCATAGTGTAGTATGAGTACAACCAACTCAATAAGTAACAAGACTAACCTCTGCGCTAAAAGTAGTGACGAGCTCCGCAGGTACAATCAACTACATAAATAATGGTACAAATATGTAGGTGTGCTTTCAAGTTCAACACTTAAACTCAGTACAAGCAAACTAGATCAATACTGAATGATATGAGGAATATGACATATTAGGGGAAAACCTCGTGTACTCACGATCACAAATTACTTGGTCACTCACTACTGTATATGGCCAATCCAGCCTAGGGAAGTTCCATCCCGTATATATATACCTCAACTAACAGTCAGTGACTCTTTAACGTATAAGGCCAAATCAGGCCCAGGGGTAAATTTATCCACAAATATAAATGACTCGGACAAGATCCATGTCCAGGGAAACTTCATCACAATCATAAATAAATAAGGCAAGTCCCTGCCCTGGGAAGTCCATCTCGAACATATATAAATAAGTAAGGCAAGTCCATGCCCTAGGAAGTCCATCCCGAACATATATAAATAAGTAAGGCAAGTCCATGACATGGGAAGTCCATCCTGAATATATAATCATCTACGCTCACTAGGGATATGTACAGATTCCAGAAGGGCTCCTTCAGCCCAAGCGTGTTATAAAGCCGATATGGCTTGCTGCAGGCGGGCAGCCCCGATCCATGTAATAATAAAGCCAATAAGGCTTGTTGCGGCGGGCAGCCCCAATCTAGAACAATAAAGTCTATAAGGCCAGCTGCGGCAAGCAGCCCGATCCCATAATAATAATAATAATAATAATAATAATAATAATAATAATAATAATAATAATAATAATAATAATAATAATAATATATAAAGTCGATATAGTCTGCTGCAGGCGGGCAGCCCCGATCCCATAAATATCCTCACAATAGATGAGCATGACTGAGTATGAAATGTATATTTTAAAAATAATTAATTCAACAGCAACACGACCCTATGGGTCCCAAAATATCGGCACGTAGCCTAAACATGATCTTTAATAAGAGCCTCAGCTCAATTTCCCTAACACGTGGAAAATGTTTAGATAATAAGATGATTCTTTAATTTTACAACTTAACAGGATTTATTCAAATCAAAATTTCCATGGTGCACGTCCACACGCTCATCACCTATCATGTGCGTCACCTCCAAAAAAAATATATAACACCAAATTCGGGGATTCATACCCTCAGAACCAAGTTTAGAAATGTTACTTACCTCAAATCGTGTAATTCTTTACTCTGCTATGCCTTTGCCTCGCGAATTGGCCTCCGAAAGCCTCGTATCTAGTCACAACTAATTATATTCAGTCAATACAAATTATTGGAATTAATTCCATGTGAAAATACTAATTTTCCAACAAAATCCGAAATTTAACTCAAATATTGCCCGTGGGTACCACGTCTCATAATCCGACGAAACTCACAAATTCCGATAACCCATTCAATTACGAGTCCAACCATACTAGTTTCACTCAAATCCGACTCCAAATCGACATCGAAATCTCAATAATTCATTTTATGAGATTTCTATAATTTTCCCAATATTTTTATCTCAAAATACTAATTAAATGATGAAAATAATGATATACTCGTGTATATTAACCAAAACTGAGTTAGAATCACTTACCCCGATATTTTTCCTTGAAAATCTCTCAAAAAGCGCCTCTCCCCAAGCTCCAATTTGTCAAAAATAGAAAATGGGATGAAGTCCTCTTTTTATAGCTTAAAGTTTCTGTCCAGGCGCTGCCACCGATGTTTGCCCCCGATTTTCAGCAGAAAAATTCCAGCAGCTATTTAAATCCAAATTTTGATCTGTTAAACATTCAAAACTTACCCGCGGCCCTCGGTGTCACGACCTAAATAGATGGGGCGTGACGAGTGATCGAGTTCTACCTATCGAACACCCCTATGCATACGTCTAAGATATAATTATGATGTAAGTGTAGGTCATGCATACCGTCTGGAAATAAACTACTGGTTCATATGAACAACATACGTGGGAAAACATGCCCAAGTGACATATATAATAGAGTGTACAACTGTATAAAGGACAGGACTGGTGTAACGACCCGGCCAGTAGTTTTGAGGAAATTAGCTTGGAACCCCTATTTACTCTTCCCTCTAATTTATTTTTGGGTTTTGTGACTTGCTAGGAGAAATTTGTTTTGGTTTCGGAGTGAAATCGGACACATAGTCCCTAAAATGGAAATTTAAGTTGTAGAAATTGACTGTAGTTTGAAATATGTGAAGACGACTCTAGAATGGAGTTTTGATGGTTCCTATAGCTCCATAGGGTGATTTTTGTCTTAGGAGCGTGTTCGGATGTTGAATTGGAGGTCCGTAGGTCATTTTAGCGCTAATTGACGAAAGTTGGAAAAGGATAACTTTTGAGAAGTTTGACCGGGAGTGGACTTTTTGAAATCAAAGTCGGATTACAATTTTAAAAGTTGGAATAAGTTTGTAATGTTAATTATGACTTGTGTGCAAAATTTAAGGTCAATCGGACTGGATTTGATAGGTTTCAGCGTCGGATGTAGAAGTTTTAAGTTTTAAAGTTCATTAGGCTTGAATCGATGTGCGATTTGTGTTTTAACATTGTTTGATGTGATTTAAAGGCTCGACTAAGTTTGTATGATGTTTTAAGACTTGTTGGTCTATTTGGTTGAGGTCCCGGGGCCCTCGGGTGGATTCCGGATGGCTAACGGTGCGGGTCGTGTTGCGCAAATGAGAAGGTTTGGACTAGGGGCTGTGTAGCGCAGATGTGGAGGGTGTTCCGCAGGCGCGGACTCGCACCTACACTTGGAGGGTCGCAGAAGCGGATGCTGGAGTTTGAGGCTGGTCTGCAGAAGCGGGTTTTGTTGCGCATAAGCGGCTTTATGACTACAGAAGTGGTTGGGCGGCTTAGTGGCCTCCGCAGATGCAAGGTCCGGACCGCAAAAGCATTGCCGCAGAAGTGGCTAATGTGCCCACAGAAGCAAGAAAGTGAGGCAGAACACTTAAATGCAAGGGTTCGCCATTTTTGCTCATTTTAGAAATTTTGAGCTCGGGTTTGATGATTTTTGAGAGCATTTTCGAGGGGTTTCTTGAGGTAAGTCCCTTGTGCTTATTTTTGATCAATAATCTTGTTTCCCCGTTATTTTCCCGACCTAAAATGTGTATGTTTAAGGTGGAATATGGGAGTTGAGGTTAGGGATTTGGAAAGTGTAATTTGGGGATTTGAGGGGCGACTTGGTGTCGGATTTTGGTAGTTTTGATGTGGGGGAACTCGATATTGAATGGGTGTTCGTATTTTGTGACTTTTACCCAATTCCGAGACATGGGCCGGGGTCGACTTTTTGGGGTGATTTTTTGATTCTTTGCTAAAGTCGTAGATTTATTATTTAAATTAGTTTCTTGTAGTTATATTTATAGTATGAAATTCTTTTGGCCAGATTTGGGCCATTCGGAGACGGAAAATCGAGGGAAAGGCATTCTTACCGATTGAGTGAGCGAGATTTGAGGTAAGTGACTTGTCTAACTTTGTGTGGGAAAATCCCCTTAGGATTTGGTGTAATTTTAAAAATTTGTGATATGTGAGCGCCGTGTACGCGAGGTGACAAGTGCGTACACGGGCTGATTATGGAAAATTCGTTTCTTGTTGATTTGTCATCTTTTAAAATACATTAACTTTGTTGTCTTCTTTTAAAATACATTAATAGAGTTGCCTTAGCATATGTAGTGATCATGTTTAGTCTAGCATCGCATGTCTACGTGCCTTAACTTTTACTTGCGATTTGTTCAACATGCTTAGTTGAATTACCTGCTTTCCTTGATTTGAATTAAATCTTTAACTGTAAGATTCTTGCTAAAGAATTGTGTTTTCCTTCGATTACCTGCTGCATATTTACTTTGGAACTACGAGGCGGTTTCTCGGGAGATCCCTCTGTAATGCATATTTACTTTGGAACTACGATGCGTTTACTCGGGAGATACCCCTGTACCGAATATTTACTTTGGGACTACGAGGCGTTTACTCGGGAGATGCCCCTATACCGATTATTTACTTTGGGACTACGAGGCAGTTCCTTGAGAGATCCCACTATACTGCATCTTTACATTTGGGACTACGAGGCGGTACCTCGGGAGTGCCCCTACTTTGTATCTCTATTTATTGTGCTGATATTTTCTGAAACTTCTTATTGTTAAAATTCTCAATCCTTACAAAATATTATTATATTTTCTGCCTTACCTTTCTTTTAAACCAGTAGGGCCTTGACCGGACCTCGTCACTACTCTACCGAGGTTAGACTTGGCACTTACTGGGTTCCGTTGTGGCGTAGTCATAATACACACTGCACATCTTTCTGTGCAGATCTAGGTTCTTCCCACCAGACTAGATACCAGTGAGTTGGACCACACGTGGAGACTTCAAGGTATAACTGTCAGCGTCCGCAGACCTCGGAGTCCCCCTCTATCCTTATTATGTTATTTCCCTAATTCCCTTTAGACTTGATGTATAGAGACACTTGGTGCCATCATGACGTCCTACAAAGGGAAAAAATGGGGTCATGACAACTGCGCCCCGTCATACCCATATCTATACAAAAGTATCATACCAAAACTTAATAGCACCTACAGATCAAATATTGCACACCAACTCTCGCTGAGCAAGGATCCTAAGATGGAGGACCGTCAGCCTATCTACCTTCACCCGCTGGTATGAAACGCAGGTCCCTCAGGCAATAGGGGCGTCAGTACGAATAATGTACTGAGTATGTAAGAAATAAAAATTAGTATATAATAGACATGAAAGAAACATGGAGTAAAGGACTCAACCTGTAAGTCTGAATAAATTTGTGAATCATGAAACATTTATAATGTCATGCATATGCATATAAATGTCATATCATGCATAGGTATATGCATACATAACATCATCAAGACTCTGAGGGGCATCCCATCATATCATCTCAACCTCTGTGGGCGAAATCATAAACGTATACCAGCTGATCAGGTGGTAGTGCGTATATAACGCCATAACCTTTTTCCATACCCTATATACATATACTATACGTGTATATAACACCATTTGGTCGTCGGTCGGTATACATGTATAAATGGATGCAATGCATAATGATTGTCATGATACCCATGAACAATCGATATGATAGTAGGACATATGGGGAATCCAGAACATAGGCAACCCTAGTACTTCTAAGAATAGAATCATTTATGAAAGTTATGTGCTTGCTCATTTCATTGTATCATATGGATCATGCCAAAAGGAAAGAAGGGATAGCTTTAGCATATCTCAAGTCGTCAATGCAACTCAACCACAAGCTTATGATAACTAGCGCCACAACCTTATAACAAAGAAATACATGTACGACTTAGATGGCGCTAGTATATTACGTATCTCAAACGATAACTCGATTCTAAAATAAAACGGACAACATTTCCCCTGATTTAACTGCTCCCTCAAGACTACTATAGGCAAGTTACAAACACAATACAATCAGCAACTCAAAACCAACCTAATTACAATTCGGGACCTTCAATACAACAAAAAACCCAAATATACCATAACACACCCAATCAACAAGTTATCAATTAGCCTGAAACTGCAATGCCGAGCGACCAACCTATTACCCTACCACATGTGGAATTTCTCCATGCCCTTTTATCCTTCCAAAATCCATAAATCGGCAGCACAATAGGCCATCACGAGTGGACTACAAAACAATCCACTAAAAGTGAAAAACAAAATCGAACTCACATCTTCCGATCACTGTCCCGTAAGTTCTAACTATTAGGAAACCAATTTCTCAACCTTCCTTGATATTTAAACACTTATATACAGAAATTAGACGTTTGTTAACTATGAAGTACCTTACAAAACTCGAACTATAAAGAAAAAAGAGAGGCGGTATAATGATACTTACGTCGTAGGGATCGTTCTGATGTTATCACTTCTTGATTTCGTACCCGGGATGTTAGTATTCTTTGAAACCCTATTATAGAGCTCAAGGATAGATTTTATGGTGTTCTATGGTCGGGTTCTATGTAAAAAATTGAAGAGAGATGACTTAAGACCTAAATATAAACTCTTGAAAAGTCAAAGAGGTGCTAGCTTGGCACCCTCACATTGTCCCATTTTCCGACGCTTATATCTCTTTATCAGGATATTGTATGAACAAACGGTTAGGTGCATTGGAAACTATATTCCAAGACCTGCAATTGGGTATATAATTTATCCCAAAAAGACCTCATATAGAATACGAAATTTATTTCTCAAAAAGCTCTGTTACAAGGCAAATCCTTAGTCGGTTTTTCCGCAACTTAAATCTGATTTTTCTCAAACTTTATATTTTCTATCCAAACATCATATATAGTCATACTATGACTTTATACTCATTTAAGTCATGATTAAAAAGTCTCGTATTCATTATACATCACCTTGGGACATACAGGGTGTAATAATCTTCCCCCCTTAGAAACATTCATCCTCGAATGTTATACTCCCAGAGATCTATAGAAATTTTGGCAGATTCTCCTTTGTAATGGTACCACTACCAACCTGTCAGATAGAAGACCCAACAATACAAAGCAACACAGGGCCACAATCATCAATCACACCAATGGCCTCACACGACCAATGACAATAACTAACATAAGAATCGAGTACCATATACGTACCTAAGGTTGTGATGTCTCAGTCCGATCCTCCTCCGGAAGCGAAAACAAGTGAGGATACCTAGACTTCATGTCTTCTTCATCTTCCCAAGTCATCTCCTCCATATTATTGTTCCTCCAAAGTACTTTAACCAAAGATATGTCTTTAGTTCTCAATCTCCGAACATGTCTATCTAGTATAGCCATGGGAGCTTCCTCATATGATAGTTGCTTTGTGACCTGAACATCGTCAATTGGAATGACTCTAGAAAGATCTCCGATCCATTTACGAAGCATATACACTTGAAAGACTGGATGTACTGACTCCAAGTTGCAAGGCAAGTCTAAATCATATGCTACTTGGCCTACTCTGCGTATGATCTTATAAGGTCCAATGTACCGAGGGATAAGCTTTCCTTTCTTACCAAATATCATAACGCCTTTCATCGGTGATACCTTTAAGAATACCCAGTCATCTACCTGAAAATCCAAGTGTCGTCGTCAATTATCTGCATAGGACTTCTGACGACTCTGAGCTGCTAATAGCCTTTCCCGTATAAGCTTAATCTTCTCAACTGCCTATTGTACCAACTCTAGTCCTACTAACTTAGTTTCCCCAACCTCAAACCATACGATAAGTGACCTACACTTCCGTCCGTAAAGAGCTTTGTATGGAGCCATCTGAATGCTGGAATGATAGATATTATTATATGCGAACTCAATAAGTGGAATATGATCATCCTAGCTACCCCTGAAGTCTATCACACAAGCCCGTAGCATATCCTCCAGTGTCTAAATAGTACGCTCAGCCTGACTGTCTGTCTGGGGATGAAATGTTGTACTAAGACTTACTAAAGTCCCCAATCCTTTTTGGAAAGACCTCCAGAAATTAGCTGTAAACTAAGCACCTCTATATGAGATAATAGATATAGGGACACCATGAAGTTATATTATCTCCTTAATGTAAAGCCTTGCATAATCCTCTGCTGAATACGTAGTCCTGACAGGCAGAAAATGGGCTGATTTTGTAAGTCTATCAACAATAACCCATATAGAATCAAACTTACGCTGGGTACAAGGTAAGCCTATGATGAAATCCATAATAATTACTTCCCATTTCCAAGTCGGAATCTCTATAACCTCCAATAATCCACCGGGTTTCTGATGTTCAATCTTAACCTGCTAACAATTAGGGCACTGAGCAACAAACTCTGCTATATCATTCTTCAGGTTGCCAAAGTGTTCTCTAAGATCGAATTGCGTTCAGGCTATCATTAGTTGAAGATTCGGGAGCTAGATATCCCGAAGACTGCTTTCAAGACTAGGTATGGTCACTACGAGTTTCTTGTGATTTCATTTGGGCTGACCAACTCCCAAGCAGCATTCATGCACTTGATGAATAGTGTATTTCAGCCCTATCTTCACTCTTTCGTCATTGTGTTTATTGACGACATTCTGGTGTACTCCTGTAGTCGGGAGGATCATGAGCAGCACATAAAGACTGCGCTTCAGACCTTGAGGGAGAAGAAGTTATATGCAAAAGTTTTGAAGTGTGAATTTTGACTAGATTCAGGGGAATTTTTGGGTCATGTAGTATCGAGTGAGGGGATCAAGGTAGACCCGAAACAGTGCAGAGTTGGCCTAGACCGTCATCAGCTATGGAGATTCGGAGTTTTCTTGTCTTGGCGGGGTACTACCATCGATTTGTTGAGGGTTTTTCATCTATTACAGCACATATGACCAGATTGACCCAGAAGGGTGCTCTATTCAGGTGGACCGAGGATTGTGAGAAGAGCTTTCAAAAGCTCAAGACTGCTTTGACTACAGCCCCAATATTAGTGTTGCCTACTGGATCGGGGTCCTACCTGGTCTATTGTGATGCGTCACATGTTGGTCTCAGTGCGGTGTTTGATGCAGGATTGTAGAGTGATTGCCTATGCATCCAGACAGTTGAAGGTGCATGAGAAGAATTATCCTCTCCACGACCTCGAGTTTGCAGCTAGTATTCATGCCGTGAAGATCTGGCGGTACTATTTGTATGGTGTTCCTTGTGAGGTTTTCACCGATCACCGGAGTCTACAACATCTGTTTAAATAGAAGGATCTTAACTTGAAGTAGCGGAGATGGTAGGAGTTGCTTAAGAATTATGACATCACCATTCTCTATCATCCCAGGAAGGCCAATGTGGTGGCTGATGCCTTGAGTCGCAAGGCGAAGAGTTTGGGCAGTTTAGCATATCTACCTGTAGCAGAGAATCCTTTAGCCTTGGATGTTCAGGCCTTGGCCAACCAGTTTGTTAGATTGGATATTTTCGAGCCGAGCCAAGGTTTGGCTTGTGTGGTTTCCCAGTCGTCTCTTCATGATCGCATCAGGGAGCGCCAGTATGATGACCCCCATCTGCTTGACCTTAAGGACACGGTTCAGCACGATAATGCCAAGAAAGTCACTATTGGAGATGACGGTGTGTTACGGATGCAGGGCAGGCTATGTGTGCCTAATGTAGATGGTGTGCGTGAGTTGATCCTCCAAAAGGCTCACAGTTCGCGGTACTCCATTCATCCAGGTGCCGCGAAGATGTATCTGGATTTGAGGCAGCGCTATTTATGGAGGCAGTTAAAGAAAGACATAGTAGAATATGTAGCTCGTTGCCGAAATTGTCAGCAGGTAAAGTATGAGCATCAGCGACCGGGTGGATTGCTTCAGAAGATGGAAATTCCAGAGTGGAAATGGGAGCGAATTACTATGGATTTTGTTGTTGGGCTCCCACGGACTCAAAGGAAGTTCGATGCGGTTTGGGTGATTATGGATAGATTGACCAAGTCAGCTCATTTCATTCTTATGGTTACTACTTACACTTCGGAGCAGCTGGCTCAAGTTTACATCCATGAGATTGTCAGGCTTCATGGCGTACCGGTATCTATCATCTATGACCAGGGTATGCAATTTACATCACGGTTGTGGAGAGCCGTACAATGTGAGTTGGGTACTCGTGTGAAGTTGAGTACATCATTTCACCCTCAAACGGACGGACAGTCCGAGTGCACTATTAAGATATTGGAGGATATGCTTCGTGCGTGTGTGATTGATTTTGGAGATGCTTGGGATCAGTTCTTTCCACTTGCGGAGTTTGCCTACAACAACAGTTATCAGTCGAGCATTCAGATGGCACTATATGAGGCTTTGTATGGTTGATGGTGCCGGTCTCCAGTGGGTTGGTTTCAGCCAGGTGAGGCTTTATGAGGTTCGAAAAGAAGGGAAAATTTAGCCCTAGGTATATCGGACCTTTTGAGATTCTTGAGAGGGTTGGAGAGGTGGCTTACAAGCTTGCACTACAACCTAGTCTCACTGTAGTTCATCCAGTGTTCCATGTTTCCATGCTCCAGAAGTATCAGGGCGATCCGTCTCATGTGTTAGACTTCAGCTCAGTCCAGTTGGACAATGATCTATCTTATGTTGAGGAGCCAGTGGCAATTTTGGACAAGCAGATTCGAACGTTATGGTCAAAGAACATTGCTTCAGTGAAAGTTTAGTAGAGGGGTCATCCGGTCGAGGAGGCGATTTGGGAGACCGAGCAAGATATGCGCAGCAGTTATCCTCATCTTTTCACCACTTCAGGTATGTCTCTATATTCGTTCGAGGATGAATATATGTTTTAAGAGGGGGAGGATGTAACGACCCGGCCGGTCATTTTGAGGAAATTAGCCCCGAACCCCTATTTACAGTTTCCTTTAATTTATTTTTTGGTTGTGTGACGTGCCGAGAGAATTTGTTTTTGGTTTCGAAGTGAAATATAGTCCAAAAAATGGAAGTTTAAGTCGTAGGATTTGACCGTAGTTTGAATTGTGTGAAGACGACTCCGTAATGGAGTTTTGACGGTTCCTATAGCTCAATATGGTGGTTTTGGTCTTAGGAGCGTGTTCGGATGTTGAATTGGAGGTTCGTAGGTCATTTTAGCGCTAATTGGCGAAAATGTTAAAAAGGATGATTTTTGAGAAGTTTGACCGGGAGTGGACTTTTTGATATCGAGGTCAGATTTCGATTCCGAAAGTTGGAATAGGTCAATAATGTTAATTATGACTTGTCTACAGAATTTGAGGTCAATCGGACTTGATTTGATAGATTTTCGCATCAGATGTAGAAGTTTGAAGTTTTAAAGTTCATTAGGCTTGAATCGATGTACGATTTGTGTTTTTAGCATTTTTTGATGTGATTTAAAGGATCGACTAAGTTCGTATGATGTTTTAGGACTTTTTGTCACAGTGGCCTTCATTATCCTCAAAGTCCTCTGCATCCTATCGATAAATACATGAGGGTCCTCGTTTGGATCTGCTCCAGTGAATATCGGAGGGTCAAAATTAATGAAATCATGAACCCTCGCACTAATGGCCCTATCTGCATGACCAATACCTATCTCCTGGCGCCGAGCCTGTGCGGCCACTAATCGAGTCAATAGCTGAATAACATCTCTCATCTCCTGACCCTGTGCATCTGGCTAAGGAGCTGGGGGTACCGGAGCGGGTACTGGAGCTGGTGCCCCTCGGATCTGCTCTAGAGAGGGCAGGGTATGTGAAGTCTGAGATGGAGTCTCACTATGCAACTCTCCCCGAGCCCTGGTAACTTTTGGTGCTCGACTTGTAGTCTCATCAGCCACGGACTTGACTTCTGGATGACTGTAGCCTTCTTGGGCATCGCTGAAAACATAAAATATTGTTAGGAAAATGAATCCTCGTATCGCACAATCTGAGATTAGAAAGGAGGATAACATCCTATATGTCCTGCAGCCTCATGTTTATAAGTGTGGTGCACAACATACTCATAAACAAGACTCTAATAGACACGATCTGTAGACAACCCTAGGATGGAACTGCTCTGATACCACTTTTTTCACGACCCAAACCGATGGGGTGTGACGATTGCTCGAGTTCTACCTATCGAACACCCCTATGCATACGTCTAAGATATAAACATGAAATAAGTGTAGGTCATGCATAACGTCTGAAAATAAACTACTGATTCATATGAACAACATACGTGGGAAAACATGCCCAAAAGACATATATATATATATACATATATATATATATATATATATACATATATACATACATATATATATATATACATATATACATACATATATATATATATATATATATGAAATAAGCGTAGGTCATGCATAACGTCTGGAAATAAACTACTGATTCATATGAACAATATACGTAGGAAAATATGCCTAAAAGACATATATATACGGAATACGATAGGGCGAGCCGACAAGGCCACATACTATCCAACTATACATGACTGTCTACAGACCTCTAATAGAGTGTACAATTATATAAGGGATAGGTCTGGGTCCTGTCTTACCCATATCCACATACAGAAATAGCGTACCAAAATCACTGTCTACAGACCTCTAACAGAGGGTACAACTGTATAAAGGATGGGACTGGGGCTTGTCATACCCATATGTATACAAATGTATAGTACCAAAACTCAATAGCAGCTCCGGATCAAATGGAGCACACCAACTCTCTCTAAGCAAGGATCCTAAGATGGAGGACCGTCAACATGTCTACCTACACCTGCGTGCATAAAATGCGGGCCCCCAGGCAATAGGGGCGTCAGTACGAATAATGTACTGAGTATATAAGGAATAAGAATTAGTATATAACAGACATGAAAGAAACATGGAGTAAAGGACTCAACCTGTAAGTCTGAATAGATATGTGAATCATGAAACATTTATAATGTCATGCATATGCGTATAAATGTCATATCATGCATAGGTATATGCATACATAACATCATCAATCCTCTGAGGGCATCCCATCATATCATCTCAACCTCTGTGGGTGAAATCATAAACGTATACCAGCTAATCAGGTGGTGGTGCGTATTTAACGCCAAAACCTTTCCCCTTACCCCATATACATATACTATGCGCGTTTATAACTCCATCTGGTCATGGGTCAGTATACATGTATAAATGGATGCAATGCATAATGAAGTAAGTCAATAAGATCTCTCGGAATGTCATGAGACCCATGAATAGACGATATGATAGTAGGACATATGGGGAATCCAGAACATAGGCAACCCTAGTACTTCTAAGAATAGAATCATTTATGAAAGTTGTGTGCTTGCTCGTTTCATTGTATCATATGGATCATGCCAAAAGGAAGAAAGGGATAGCCTTAACATACCTAAAGTTGTCAATGCAACTCAACCACAAGCTTATGATAACTAGCGCGCCAACCCTATAATGAAGAAATACATGTACGACTTAAATGACGCTAGTATATTACGTATCTCAAACGATAACTCGATTCTAAAATAAGACGAGCAACATTTCCCCTGATTTAACTTCTCCCTCAAGCCTACTATAGGTGAGATACAGACACAATACAATCAGCAACTCAAAACCAACCTAATTACAATTTGGGACCTTCAATACAACAAAAACCTCAAATATACCATAACACACCCAATCAACAAGTTATCAATTAGCCTGAAACTGCAATGACGAGCGACCAACCTACTGCCCTACCACATGTGGCATTTCTC
>NW_027438689.1:0-48911 GCF_000715075.1 Nicotiana tabacum | reverse complement strand
CTAGGATATCTCGGAGCCATGTCTAGTAGAGTCCTTCTTATCGGTGTGTTGTCGAACACATCTATAATTAGAAGGCTACTTGGCCATTTAGGAATAATAACCTTCTTTGATGTTCTTGATCGTGCGATAAAGTTGATTGTACGATTGTTCCTCCTTTAACTCGTGCATTGCTCTAACTTTCAGTAAATGGCGCCTAAGAAGAAGGCAAGAACTGGCTAAGAAACCGATGTTACCCCAGGAGTGGCAGTTGATTCTATCATTGATGATGCAGGTGAATACCCGAGGGCTGAGGATATTCCCCTGATTACTACACCGCCTGGTTGTACTATTCCTGCTCAGGGTGCACCAATTCCTACACCTGACGAGGGTGCAACAAATCCTCCACTTAATATTCTGGTTCCACCTCCAGCCCCAGCTTCCGGTCCCGGTGTTTGAGATGTGTGAGGACTCTCGTGAGGAGGGGAGCCCTTCGGTGAGGTGGAGTGAGTTTGCCAACGCTTTCATGGCCTAGGGTGAGACGTCCTAGCTAATCGGGTCGTGATCGGACGCCATGCCGCACACATGGTGGTGACTGTGTTGGAAATTGTAATAAAAATTATGAATAGTGGTATACCGGTACCAAAGATTTCCCAACTTAAATTTTTAAAATTTATTTAAAACTTATCTTATCTCTAATTAGATATTTGGTAATTGTTTGAGGCTTTAACTGATATTACGATTGTCTGTACTTGCATTACTGCTCATTTCTTTGAGAGAGTGTTTAGTATATATACTAGTACTATTCAACAGCACTAACGTCCCTTTTGTCGGGGGTGCTGCATCTTTAATGAATGCAGGTAGTTCCACAGTAGGCGACATTGATCAGCGAGAGCACTACACACTTTTCCCAACTGATTTGGTGAGCCCCACTTCACTCGGGGTCATGTATCTTTTGTTCATTTTATCACTATGTTTTGAGGTATAGCTGGAGCCTTGTTGCCGACACTATCATTGTACTCTTTTGTATCTAATAGAGGATCCGTATACATAGCGTGGGTGGAATATTGGTATGGGGAATGTAAAATTGGTAATGTCGTAATTGTATGACACGTTTCACATCAAACTATGAAAGAGTATGTATTTTGAAACTTATAAATGATGTAACTACTTATAACGAGTTTGAGTTGTTGTTTACTTGATCCTCCTCACCGCTTAATTAATAAAATGGATTTTATTGTTATTCTTGAATAAGTTCGGGTAGAAGGTAATGTACATGCTTGCTCAGTCGAGTTATCTCGGTTAAGCGCCGGTCGCGCACCCTGCGTTTGGGGCATGACACTTGCTTGCATGGTTTCTCGGTCTTCTCTGTATGAGCGCATTAGAGCGCGTCAGTATGACGACCCCTATTTGCTTGCCCTTAAACACACAATACAGCACGGCGATGCCAAGGAGGTTTCTATTAGAGATGATGGGGTATTGCGCATGTAGGGACGGATATGTGTGCCCAGTATGTATGGGTTTCATGAGTCTATCCTTGAGGAGGCTCACACTTCGCGGTATTCCATTCATCCAGGTGTCACCAAGATGTATCAGGATTTGAGTCAGCACTTTTGGTGGACAAGAATGAAGAAAGATATAGTTGACTATGTGGCTCGGTGTTTGAGTTGTCAGGAGGTGAAGTACGAGCATCAGAGGTCGGGAGATTTGCTTCAGAGACTTGATATTTCAGAGTGGAAGTGGTATCGTATTACCATGGATTTCGTTGTTGGGCTCCCACAGACTTTGAAGAAATTTGACGCAGTGTGGGTTATTGTGGATAGACTGACCAAGTCTACACATTTCATTCCGGTTGTGCCTTATATCCATGAGATTGTTTGTCTCCATGGTGTGCCGGTGTACATTATCTCCAATCGAAGCACACTCTTCACATTGTATTTGTGGAGAGCTGTGCAGTGTGAGTTAGGCACAGAAATTGAGTTGAGTAGAACATTTCAAACCACATCCTGACGGGCAGTCCAAGAACACCATTCTGATCTTGGAGGATATGCTATGTGCCTATGTTATGGATTTCGGAGGTTCATGGGATCAGTTTCTATTGCTTGCAGAGTTCGCCTACAGCAACAGCTACCTGTCGAGTATTTAGATGCCTCCTTAAAATGCCTTATTGTCACAATCCAAATCGGAGGGCCGCGAAGAGCACCTTGTGCCTTACTCAACCGAGTAGCAATGTAACGTATCTTTCTTGTCATACCATCATGGGTAAATAGGACAGAAGGGCCATCATGAGATAACTAGAATAAAACATAAATGAATACTCGACATATGACGATCCAGCATGATATAGAAACTTAGACATGTGACATAACGGCCTATAAGGGCGACATGGTCATTTGTAGACTCAATACATAGACCGACAAGGCCATACAAGTACCCATATACACGACATCTGTCTACAAGCCTCTAAGAGTACATAAAAATCATAATGGTCGGGATAGGGCCCCGCCATACCAATTAATATATGGCGAGAGCATACTGACCAAATAGGCAACTCCGGAGCAAATGGAGTGCACCAACACCTTACACTGAGCAGATAGCCTACTAGGACGACTGTCAACCTGTCTATCAGGACATACGGGCATGAAACACGTCCCGAGGAATAAGGGACTTTAGTACTAATAAAGTACTGAGTATGTAAGGCATGAAAAGAAGTATATAAAAGACGTGAAAGAAACATGCAGTAAATGAGTCAATTTGTAAGTCTGAATAGCTCAGTAATCATGAAATCTTCATAGTGTCATGTATATGGGTATAAATGTCATATCATGCGTAGGTATATGCGTACATAACATCATCAAGCCTCTGAGGGAATCCTACCATATCATCTCGGCCTCCATGGGCAAAACCATAAACATATGCCAGTTGATCAGGTGGCTGGTGCATATATAACACTGTAACCTTTCCCCATAACACATAAACATATAATATACGCGTATATAATGCCATTTGTGAATGTTGCATGTTTGCTCGTTTAGTTTATATCATATGGATCATTCCAAAAGAAAAGAAGAGTTAGCCTTAACATGCCTTATCACAGTCTATCCAATGACCACGTTAAAATCGTCTCATCACAATTTAATCTACAACAACGATAATAATGCTATCGTTAAGCTACGAAAGATGCAACTATCGTACAACGAATGACAAGCTTATTTATTATTAAAACGGGCAGCATCTCCTTTGTTTTCCTTTCTTTCCCCAAGTCCATAAAAACAACAATATCACAATCGACGTTCAACTATATACTTTCTGCACCACAACACTCCAAATAGCCCAATAAACAATTCACCATACACAACAAGTGCACAAATGTCACCATCAGAACTACTACTTAATACGACGAGCGGTAAGCTTGGATTGGAACCAAACCACAACTCTTTTTACCATCTCCCATATACTTCAAACACCTTCAAACAGTCCAGAATATAAAAACATATATTGGCATGACATTGCAACCTTATATCCATCATAAAAGTAACATCAAGCAACCCACCAACATATTACAACATTATGGACAACTTCTAGGTATTGTGTGGTTGCTTATTCTCCTTTTTAAAACATCATCCACATAATAAAAATATTTACCAGCATAACAACAATACGAACATTATAACCAAGCCATTCCCGACGATTTCCAGCCATATGAAATCATATACACAACTCCAAAATAGTTCGTTAAGAGACAACAACTTCTTATACAACTTCAAGTTCTATCTTGTAATTCTTCATCCAAATAACTTAACCAACGCATATATAAGCTTAAACCCAAGAAATGGAGTGTTATACATACCTTAAATAATCAGAAATAAACTGGAACCCAAGCTTCCTTTAGCATACAAGCAGCCTTAATGGTATCACAACACCATAGAGACTCTTTTCTTCACTTAGGCTAACTTTTGAGGATAGGTCTAGGTAAAACGACCTTGGATTAGACTTGGAACCTTTGAGAGATGTTAGAGAGGTGTTGAGAGAGTTTGGGAAATTATCTTGGTCGAAAATAGCCAAAAATGAGGTGTCCAACCCCGTTAAAATATTCAAGGGTCGTCCACCACCGAAGTGGGTCCAATTGGGACATGCTAGTGCAGTCTCGCAAAAATGGGAATATCTCTATACTCTGATGTCGTATTGACAAACGGTTTAATGTGTAAGCACAATATTGTAACATATTCACCTCAGGATTTGACTCAAAATAACCATGCATTATTTATAACCCGTTCACTTACTCTAACATAGAGGTCAACGACATTGCCTTTCCTTCTTGAATCTAGTGCCCTCATACAACAATATAGAGTAGTTCCACACAATAGAATTTAAGAACAATTAGGAACTCAAGATAGAAAGAATTTGCTCACTCTCATAAACAACATTCATATTCCACAAAAGATGAACCATAAGCTTGCCCGTCGTGTATTACTCTACTAATCTAGTTCATTCAGTCAAAAATCAAGTAGGACTTTAATTGGTTGTAATGTAGGCTGCGGGGCGGGTAGGATACATTTAGATATAAGAGTGACTACACCTCCCTAAGAACTTTAATACATGTACTCTAACATTCAAAACCCCACACTTATGTCAAACAAAAACTCCACCTTCACATCAATATACATCAACTCCCAAATTATTTAAGCACAGTTACATCAAGAGTTACCACTTATCCATGAAAGTTTTTCACAACAATATAACTGTTTTTTCTTTCTTTTTTCAATTCAAGTGGATCTTACGTTTTTAAAATAGTGCACCTTTTTCCTTATTTAGTTAGTTCCACTCAAAAGCCAAACCAGCCATCCCACACTTCAACTTTTACAAAGTTCATAACAATTTCAAGTGCTCAAAAGAGGTACAAGGTTCAAATAGATGGTCAATTCAAACAAATGAGTAAAGCTTCTAATTTGGTTGCCAAAGAAATAGGATTACATGCTCAAAGGGGTTAACTAAGATATATAACAATTAGGTGGTTAAAAGCATATAACTGGCTCAACAAAGAAATGCCTATATCACTTCCAATACTGAACAAAACTACTATTTCGCTTTGCAAACACACGTGGCAAGTTTTAGACATCAAATGCAATGCATATAATAACACAAAACCTCACACACACACATGGCACATAACTCACTCAAGATGGGATTATCAAGACACTTTAGTCAAAGCAGTTAAGTAAAGTTAAGCTCATACAATTTAAGGCATTTATACAAGAGTGAAAAACTGAGCCTAAGCGTCAAAACTAAAGCACTCACTACTCTCAAGGCATAATAAAGTCAAGAGATACTGCTTTCATTTCAAATCGCAGCACAAGGTTTCCTACTTCTACAAAATAAAAACTAACTACACCCGAATTAAACAAAACCCTTGGAAAAGAATCACGGAACAAAAGAAAAACCAAGGGGGAATTGATACACTACCTAACAAAAGATTTTTTTGTCTTTTTGTTTCGACTTTAATCCCTCAAGAAACCTGTCGAATGAAATCCATCGTCGGGAAAAATCAAAATTTTTAAATTTTTTATGTTTTTTTCAATTTGTCTCTACTACTTAAACTAACAAAAGCAAAAACAATCAAAGCAACAACTAAGACTAATATACATACAACATACAAATATTCCCCACCCCACACTTTAAGTTGTGGCATGTCCCCATGACACACAATTAAAAAGCATAAGGTAGAGGAAACTTCCCTGAATATCTAGTCGGGGTCTGAATCAAAGTTGGGATCCATTCCACGCACCCATCTTCCTATCAATATAAAGAATAAAGTCAGTCATTATTCCCAAATGTTCTCTTCTATATTTAATTGTTAGAGTTTTACCGTCGACTATTCTTCTTTCTTTTCTTTTCCAGAAAAACTCTCATTATAGCACAATGTAAGTTCTCATATAATTCTTTAATCTATGTACAACGGTATCTTATTCAATTGATAGTTATCTTATTTCTTTGAATCATTTGGCTTTACTTTTTTTTTTGAAAAACTATTACCATGTAATAGCATGTCGTTGTATTCAACATAGCCTATATGATAGTTTCTACGCTAATTTGTCTATATATATGTAAGAGAGCAATAGAAAAGTGAGGTGGCACCTCTCTTAAGGAAAAAAGGCATAATCATCTTTTTTCTCTAATTGTTTTTTGAATTTTTCATCGTTTTTTCAATTTAGTTTACATTAATATTTTTTCAACAACTCACACTTTTTTATCTTCATAACCTATACTTTTAATAATATCAATCACTCCCATTCATTTCATATCCATAACTCCCAAATGTTTAATGTGTGACTTTATGGTAATTTTTCTGTTTTTAATACTATTTTCCCCTTCATTTCTCTCATTTAAGTTGTTTAACACAATGGAGTAATCAGGAACCCAATGTAGCAGTTTTCTAGAACATAGCTGACGTATCTTTAACACTTGAATACCATTTCCATTTAGTTGTGTTCTCTTTAATTTGCTTTAAAATTTAAAATTATACTTTCATAGCACACACCACCTTAACGTCTACTATTTATAATATTCGTAACTCATATGCATTTCATATTCATAACCCCCAAATATGAAAGTAAAAAGTAACATACCTTATGGTATTCATCTATTTTTCCCTATAAAAATTCATAACTTTGTTTCATGAGATCCCTACCCAAAGTTACTCTTTTCAACCTTTATCTCAAATAGTAATATCATCATATTTACTGCAATATAGGATTCATGTTTTAGTTTGGATCTGTCACGAACCAAAAATCCCACCTTAAGGGTCATGATGGAACCTAGTTCCTATGACTAAGTAAGCCTATCACATAACAAGATCAACAGATATATAGCAACTCAAATATTAATGAAAGCTGAAAAAGTACCATAACATAACCAAAACAGAAATACGATAGTCTAATTCCAAAACACGCTAATACTAAGTCATAAGCTCTACATAAAGTGTACAAGAAGTCTCAAAATACAACATTGTTTGGGATATAATATACAGTAGTAAGGAATCAACAAAAGGTGACTTCAATTCATGTGAGAGGAACAACATGTATACCTTGAAGTCTCTGCAGCTCTGGCTCGACTCTCTAGTGTCCAGCACGATCCGATATACCTGGATCTGCACAAAAATATGCAGAAGCATAGTATGAGTACACCACAATCTATACCCAGTAAGTGTCAAGACTAACCTCGGTTAAAGTAAAGACACTCACTAGTAAAAATAACATGTGCAAGATATCAAAATAAAACTGACAGCGGAAAATATAACAATACAAATATTAACCACCTCGAAGAATGTTTAACAACAAGTCAATGTAAGAAAATACGCCTTTGCCAACAACATATCGATGGGACCAGGGCATGTGATAACATATTGGATTCCACCAACGACTCATAAAACACAAGGGAATGTCATTTAATAAAAATAAGAATTTGATCAAAACATCAACCCTCGGTTCCATCATATAAACAATAACAAGAATCACCCCTGATATTTCTCATAACTATCCCCCACTAGCTACTCTTATGTCGCCGCATGCACATTAACAATGAAATGCCAAATCTAGTCATAATGGAATGCCATTAACAATGAAATGCACATTAACATTATCTCGACTACTCATAACACCACAAGTCCTTATATGTGTTTGGTTTTCAAATCCGAGTCCAATTCGACCCTCAAATATCAAATTTTTATTTTTCAAAACATAATAAAAAATCCCCAAAATTCCAGATAGTGTAGCAAAGGTGACACTCACTTAGCATATGCGATGAAATACACCTTCGCCAAAGCGACCTGCTCCCAGCCCAACCCACTTCACATTTGCGAGGCTTGCTTCGCAAATGCAAAGCCTGCCATCCACTACCCCCTTCGCAAATGCGATTGTTACTTTGGAAATGAGGTTTATGAAAATGCGAACTGGTGCTCACATTTGCTATAACTGCAGCACCAGCACACAAGCAATTATCAATCAAGTCCAAACCAATCGGAAACACGTTTGAAACTCACCCAAGCCCCCGAGGCTCCACACCAAACATCCACACAAGTGTAGAAACATCATATGATCTTGCTCGCGATATTATCGCAAACTCAAAACACCAAAATAACATCCAGAACCACGAGTCGGACACCAAAACACATAGAATTCACGATGAAACTCAAGAACCGCTAAAATCACTACCAAGCATCTGATTCCTATCAAACCAGCCCTGAATGACACCTAACATTGCACACAGGTTCAAAATGCCAAAACGGACGTAATCCAAGTATCAAAACCAAAATCCGAACCCGATAGCCACAAAGTCAACCAATGGTAAAACCTATGAAATTTCTAAGCTTCCAAATTGCCAACTTTCGGCAAGAAGAGCCAATTCAACATAGGAACCTCCAAATCCAATTCCGAGCATAAGCCTAAGTCCAAAATCACCATAAGAACCTATTGGAACCATCAAAATACCGTTACGTGGTCATTTTCAAAAAAGTCAAACCTCGATCAACACTCTTAACCTAGGTTCCAAACTAAGAACCAAGCATTCCAAATCAACACAAAACCTTCCTGAAACCCAACCAACTCTCCCCGCAAGTCACGAAATGACAAATACATATATGGGAAGCTTCAAAAGGAAAAACGGGATCAAATACACTAAACAGCCGGTCGAGTCGTTACATTGTTCCCTTCTTAAACAAACGTTCATCCTCCAACAAGTATAGAGACATAAGCGCGTGAACAATGGATACTAACTCAAAATGGTGCATCGAGTAGTTATTCTCGTAAGGCTACAACTCACAATATATTGCATAACAAACCGATAGTGTAGGTAAAACTAGAACTGGAGTTGTAGTCAGAGTAGTCTTGAGCTTCTGAAAGCTCTCCTCACTCTCGTCTCACCACCTGAATGGGGCCCCATTCTGAGTCAATCTAGTTAAAGGAGCTGCGATGGATGAAAACCCTTCAACGAAACAACAATAATACCTAGCAAAACCTAGAAAAATACAGAGTAGTAGAATGTCAAGGCCAACTCTGAACTGCCTTAATCTTCTTCATATCCACTTCAATACCCTCAGTAGACACCACGTGACCCAAGAACGCCACCCAATCTAGCCAAAACTCGCACTTGTTGAATTTGGAATATAGCTTCTTCTCCCTCAAAGTCTGGAGCACGATCCTTAAGCGCTACTCATGCTTCTCTCGGTTGCGGGAATACAACAGTATATCATCAATAAATACAATGATGAAGGAATCGAGATACGACTGACACACTCTTTTCATCGAGTGCATAAAAGCTGTTAGGGCATTGGTCAGCCCGAAAGACATCACAAAGAACTCGTAGTGACCATAGCAGGTCTTGAAAGTCGTATTCGATATATCCGACGCCCGAATCCTCAACTAATGGTGCCTCGATCTCAAATCAATATTTGAGAATACCCTAGCACTATGCAGTTGATCAAACAAATCATCAACACTTGGTGGTAGGTACTTGTTCTTAACCATAACCTTGTTCAGCCGCCTGTAGTCAATACACATCCTCATAGAGCCATCTTTCTTCTTCACAAATAGAACTGGGGCACCCCAAGGTGAGACACTCAGTTTGATGAAATCCTTATCGAGTTTTTTCTCTTCAAGATGTTCCTTCTACTCCTTCAACTCCACTGGTGTCGTGCGAGAAGATGAAATAGAGATAGGATGAGTGCCCAACACAAGGACAATACAAAAATCTATATCCCTATCGGGTGGCATGCACGGTAGATCTACTAATATACATCTGGAAAATCGCTCACTACCAGAACTGACTCAACGGTAGGAGTATCAGCACTAACATCCCTCGCAAAGGCTAAGTAGTCCAAGCACCCCTTTTCAACAATCCGATGTGCATTTAGAAAAAGATACTACACTACTAGGTACATGACCCAATGCACCTCTCCACTCCATCCTTGGCAACCTCGGCATAGCTAACGCCACGGTATTAGCGTGAAAATAAATAATAGTGTGATTTGGTGACAATAAATCCATACCCAAAATTACATCAAAATCTACCATATTGAGTAACAGGAGGTCAACCCTATTGTTATAGCCCGATAGTGACTAGACAAGAGTGATATGTACGGTCTACCACAACAGAAACCACAACTGGCATAGACACATAAATAAGGGTACTCAAAGAATCATGAGACACTCAAAATATGAAGCAAAATAGGATGACACATACAAATAAGCGGAACTCGGATCAAATAAAACTGATGGTTGACAACATCTAATGTAACAACCTCAGTCATATCAGGGAAAGCATAACAATGGACCTGACCTCCCTATCTAGTATGTCCTCTACCCGCATGTTCTCTACCTCTGCCCGGCTGTGCAGGTGAAGTAGCAACTAGAGCAGTAGCCATAGCCTGAATTCCCTGCGAGGTCCACCCCTTCTATGTCTGAGATAGTCCCTCACCATATGCCTTGTATAACGATACTCGAAACAACTCCTTTGCGGGCGTGGCTGCAGGTATTGAGTCTGCCTCAGATGAATAAAATAACCGATGTAGGAACCCAGTGCAGAAGGTGGACTAGAGGATGGCTATCCAAAATGATTACCTTGAGGTCCGTTACTAGCTAGAACAATACATGAAACCTGAAGTGCAGACTGAAATGGTCGATTGATAAAGCCTCTTCAATGATAATTTGTAGCTTAACAATGGGAACCGCTAAATCCTCCAAAACCCCGAGGCCTCTTGGACTCTCTATCTCCGCTCTTCTACCCATTGATATTCTTCAACCTCCTACCAATCTCCAGAACCTGGTGGAATAGAGTCCTAGTCGCTAGTTTCCATTCCATCCCAAATCTGAAGCTATAACCGAGTCCCTCAATAAATCTGCAGACTCTCTCTCTTGCAGTGGAAACCAAAGCATGTGCATGACGAGATAACTCGGTAAACCTCATTGCATACTAGGTCATGGTCATAGTCCCTATGTGAAAGTGCTCGAACTCGGTGCGCAACACATAACTGAGGGTTTGTAGAATGATGTCCCTCAATATGAGATAAATGAACTGAGCCCAAGTAAGTGGTGCGGCAACAAATGGCCTACTCTCCTCATAAGTTAGCCACCATCAATATGACGGCCCCGTTAGCTGGAAAGTAGTAAGGTCGACCCCGATCAACTCCATTATGCTATAGTGTATAAACTACAGTGACACTAGTCTAAGAAACCCTATGCATCCTCGGAAGGCCCATTGCTGCAATGAGAAGGATGATACTTTTAGAGAATATCTAACCTCTTCTGCTCCTCCTCTAACGCAACTGGCCTGTCCTTGTGTTGAACTGTAACCACGAACTGATCGTTATAACACTCGGAGCCAGATCAATATGAGCCCGCTATCTTGTAGTGTGGGGGGCGGGAATTTGAGCTCCTCACCTATCCTGAGAAGTAGCTGGTGTAATCGGGATCAACCCCAGTTAGTAGAAGAATTTGTAAAAATGACAATAATATGGTCCATTATGCTATAGCGGATCTGTTCCACTGACCACATAATCACCACGGAATGAATCAGAAGTAATTCAGATTTGAAAACCATTTTGTGGCCATTTTGCTGGCCGCATAACCATTATGTTGTTGTGAAATTGCATGGCGGAGTTGACTAGACCCAACCAAGAATTTGAAAACCCTTTTGTGTCCATTCTGTTAGCTGCATAACCATTCTGGTTGTCGCATATCCATTCTGCTACCCCAAAATGGCATCGCGGAATTGACATACCATTTTGTGGCCATTCTGCTGGCCACGTATCTGTTCTGCTCCCATAGAATTGCACCACATAATTGAAATCGGGGGTTATTTTTGAAACTTTTCGTACCCGACTTCATTTTGATTAATAGCCTTTGTGGCTCATTATGAAGCAAAAATCTATTATTTTAGAGAGAAATGATAGTATCCTGTAGAGAGAGGGAGAAGACCTAGTCATTCTAATCATCAATCCTTGACCCAATCTTAAAGATTCAACGAATGCCACTCACTAGACCATCATCTACCCCGGTACGACCTTGTCCTAAAACCTTCATGAAATTATTATGGGTTTAAATCTGTTATGGAATCGGAGATAGGCTATGCATGTACCATTAGGTGGTAGTATGTGGGTTGTTGAACTATTTTGGGTAGTTTCTTGTTGAAATTGGTTTAGGGGCGAGGGGATTACCATTGTAGAGATTTGTAGTCAATTATGCATAATAGGTGTTTGAACAAATTCCTAAGAGACTTATGTCATGAGAATCCTTCTAATTATTATCCGATTTTAGCTATCTTGCTATAGATTTATATTTCTAGAGGTGTTAGGACGTTGTATTAACTTAAGGAAAGCTTGATAAAGTTATGTTGGCTAAAACATCTCTCTTAGAATAGAATTCCATGACATTTCCGTAAGTTTCAAGTATGGTTGGCCCATGTTCCTAATTCCTATGTTTCGAGGTGTTCCTAATAAATTCGATTATCCCAAGTAATCAATGTGTCGAAAGATGTATGTACTCAAAACATGTTCCAATTACTCCTATCTCATCATGATATCCTTAGGGAATGTATTCAAGTATGGTTTATGTGTTAAAGCACTATAACTTAAATTTATGTTTCAAATGAAAGTCCATTATGCTTAACTTGGAAAGAATACTCAATGCTCCTAATACACATAATGCTCATATTTATACTAAAGGCCTTGATTTCAAATGCTATCATTGTTGATAATCTATAAAGATGCTTGAAAGGGAAAGAAGTTAGTTGGGGATATAAAGTGTGGCCACCGTGCCAATAATGAAAGTTATACTTGTGGCCAATGAGATGAAATGATGTGTGAAAGATTTTGAAATGAGCCTTGAATCAATTGTTCCAAATTTACTCTGAAAATAGAATTGCCTAAAGGCTTATGTACTCAAGTCATGTTAAAATATGGTTGTGTCAACTAAAACCTATGATTTGAACCACTGTTTGTCGTATATCACCATGCTCTCTTTTATGAACATCTCCAATGTGATTTGAGTTCTTACATACTCTTAAGTTGAAATTGTGTGTTACCTATGATTCCATATGTTGATGTTTATGATGATGATCCTTGAAAGTAAAGAAATGAAAATGTGCGATATGAGATACGGCCATCGTGCCATGAATGAAGAATCATATGTGTGGACAAGAGAGCCAATGAAATAATGATGTTGTGAATTGTTGAAAGTACTAATGAAGCTATATATGGTGTGAAAGGTTACGAGGAAGAGTAGGCTGAAACATCCTAAACCTAAAACTACACGTGCTAGTGTAGGTGTTATTGAGGGGTAAATCCCCATATTGATAAGATGAGATAATTGCTAGCAGAGGGTGATGTCTATTTCACTGTACTGCATGGCACCTATTGAGTTAAAGGAGTTGAAAAGCTTGACAGTTTGATGATCCAAACTTGATGGTTCTGAGGGATACGGTACTACAGGGTAGTGCCAAGGAGGTTTCTATTGGCGAGGATGGTATTCTGTGACTCCAAGGTCGTCTATGTGTTCTTAATATCGATGGCCTAAGGGAGAGGATCATAGAGGAGGCGCACAGTTCTCGATATTCCATTCACCCAGGTGCTACGAAGATGTACCGCGACCTGAAGCAGCATTATTGGTGGCGGCGGATGAAGAAGGACATAGTTGAGTATGTGGCTAGATGCCTAAATTGCTAGCAGGTTAAGTATAAGCACCAGAGGCCAGGAGGCCTACTCTAGCACATGACCATACCTGAGTGGAAGTGGGAGCTCATCACTGTGGACTTTGTAGTTGGGTTGCCGCGTACTTTGTGAAAGTTTGATGCAGTTTGGGTCATTAGAGATAGATTGACCAAGTTGGCACACTTTATTCTTGTGATGACTACATATACTTCAGAGAGATTGGCCCAGATTTATATCCAGGAGATAGTTCGGCTACATGGTGTGCCCATTTCCATCATTTCAGACAGAGGTCCTTAGTTTACTTCACATTTTTGGGGAGCGGTACAGAGTGAGTTGGGGACCCACATAGAGCTAAGCACGACATTTCATCCGCAGACCGATGGTGAGTCGGAGTGGACAGTTCAGATATTGGAGGACATGCTCAGAGCATGTGTGATATTGACTTTGGAGGGCAATGAGATCGATTCTTGTCTTTGGTTGAGTTTGCTTACAACAACAGTTACCAGTCCAGCATCGAGATGGATCCGTTCGAGGCTTTATATGGTCGGCGATGTCATTCTCCCATTGGGTGGTTTGAGCCCGGCGAGGCTAGGTTGTATGATACTAATTTGGTTAAGGATGCCTTGGAAAAGGTAAAGTTGATTCAGGAGCGACTTCGCACAGCACAGTCACGATAGAAGAGTTACGTGGATTGGGAGGCTTGTGACTTATCATTTATGGTGGGCGAAAAGGTTCCCTTCAAAGTCTTGCCGATAAAGGGTATCATGAGATTTGGGTAGAAGGGCAAGTTTAGCCCAAGGTTTATAGGCCCATTTGAGGTGTTGAGGCGAGTTGGGGAGGTTTCTTTTGAGCTTGCCTTTCTTCCCAGCCTATCGGGAGTTCATCCAGTTTTCCACGTATCTATGCTCCAGAGATATCATCCCGACCTGTCACATGTGTTAGACTTCAGCACGATTCTGTTAGATGAGAGTTTGGGTTATGAAGAGGAGCCAGTTGCCTTTGTTGATAGGCAGGATCGCCAGTTGAGATCCAAGAGAATTTTCGCAGTGAAGGTCCAATGGAAGGGCGAACCAGTCGAGGAGGCGACTTGGGAGTCCGAGAAGGACATGCAGAGCAGATATCCTCACATGTTCAGTACTCCAGGTATGATTCTAGACTCGTTCTAGGATGAACGTTTGTTTAAGAGGTGGAGAATGTAATGACCCGACCGGTCATTTTTCTTTTTACAACCCCGTTCCCCTAAATAAGACTCTCCGTATGTGCTTTTACTATTTTACGACTTGCGGGGATGGTTAGTTCGAGAATTTGGAAAGGTTCGGGTAGAAATCGGAACATTTGGTTCCTTAAGTTTGCCTTAAAAGGCTAAGTTTTATTTTGGTCAACGTTTTGAGACCTCAGAATTGGGATTTGACGGTTCTAATATGTTCGTATGATGATTTCGGACTCGGGCGTATGCTCGAAATGGGTTTTGAATGACCCGGGAGTGTTTCGGCGCCTAATAGTGAAAGTTGGTTCTTTGAAGGTTTAAGAAGGTATTTAAATTTGGTTTGGAGCAGGTTTTGGTGTTATCAAGGTCCAAACAGAATTCCGAGGTCGAGAATAGTTTTGTAATGTCATTTAAGACATGCACACAAAATTTGGTGTCAATCCGAGTTGTCTAAGTATGTTTCGGCGCATTTTTAGTGTATAGAACTACTTGAAGTTCATAAGTTTGATTCAATTGGTTTTTGGGTGCCATTCTTAGTTTTATTGTTATTTCAGGCGTTCCGACAGTTAGCGCAAGTGCGTTTTATGACTCTAAACTTGTTGGTATGTTCGGGCGGGGCCCCGGGGGCGCCGAGTGCTAATCAGACGAGGCTTAAACCAAGTTGGGAGCTTGGAGCAACAACTGAAGCTCCCAGATTTTCATAATCGCACTTGCGCTTGGCTAGCCGCAGGTGCGAGCCACGAGCCACAGAAGCGAGAAATGGAGGGCAACCGAGAATCCGCAAATGCAGAAGATTGTGCCCACCTGCGTTAGCGCATGTGCGAGAGCCATGGTCGCAGGTGCGGCTAGGCTCGCAGAAGCGGCCCTCCTTGTCCATAGATGTGGACCCTGGCCAGGTGAGGGGAAGGTACACCTGCGAGGAAATTGTCGCAGGTGCAGGACCGCAGATGCGGTCCAAAGCACCGTAGGTGCCAAAGTCACTGGGCAGTGAGGGTTCATTTAATAGGGGACTTAGGCCATTTTTATCACATTTTCTTTCACTCTTGGGCAATTTGAGAGCTTTTATGGAGGGGATTTGGACCTAGCTTTGTGAGGTAAGTAATTGCTACTTAATGTGAGTTTAATACATAGATTAAGAGTAGATCTTAACATGACAATTGGTAGAAATCATGGGTTTAGATGAAAAACCTAGGGTATAATAAAAATGGGATTTTACCACGAAAATGGTTGTGCAACTTAGTGAAAATCATATATTTATGTTCCTAAGGTTATGGGTAACAACTTTCATAGAAAATTTTTGGAATCCGGGTACGTGGTCCCGGTGGGGTGCATTCTTAGAATCTTGTTTTTAAGGTTGGTTAACCTCTTTAAAAGTTAGAATACGAACTCTTGAGCACGTATTGATTAGTTTGTATATTATTTGAATAGTTTGGATGGATTCGCCGCCGACTTGAGGGTGTGAGCGCATTCTTGAATCGGGAAGTAGGTTTTGAGGCGAGGTAAGTCTCCTTTCTAATCTTGTAAGACGGAAATTACCCCATAGGTGAATTAACTAGTATGTTGTCTATTTGTGGGGGGCTACGTACGTACGAAGTGACGAGAGTCCGTGTGTAGCAACTAATTATGCTATAGTCCGGGTAGTCTAGGACCCATATCATGTTATACTTGAAACGATTGCACCCTTACTTGTTAATTGGATTCCTTATATCATATTTCCAAAAAAGAAATTGTTAAAGAATTCCAAAGGTATAAGTTTCACTTATTTGAGGTTGTGATAGAACACTTGACTGTTATTGAAAAACTTGTGTTTTCCATAAAGTGTTTTCTATTTGTGGAGCGGGCCGAACACCTCGGTAGCAGATAGATACATCGATGGTTTGCGCCGTTCGACCCTCGGCATTGTACAGTTTAAATATTATTATGTTGGTTCGGGTCGAACGACCTCAGCATTATTTGCGCATGATAAACTCTTGGGATTTTTCATAACTGATATTGCTTTAATGTTTGATGAAAGATAAATTTGGGATTTAATGATTGTGAAAAATAATATTTATCATAAATTGTTGTTGAGTTTTAGTATATTTCTTGTAATCCATGCTTAGTTAAAATTTTGACTTATTATCATTAGCCTTAGTAAGTGTCAAAGTCGACCCTTCATCACTACTTCTTCGAGGTTAGACTGGATACTTACTGGGTACATATTGTTTTATGTACTCACGCTAGACTTCTGCACTTAACTATGCAGGATGTGAGGCAGGTGCATCTGGATATCCGTCTGGCGCGCATACTTGATCATGGTTTGAGATTTCACGATGAGCTGCCCTTGCGAGCCATTCAGCAGCATGCCGGAGTCTCTCTTTTGTTTTTTTTCTGTCTATTCTATTTCTAATAGTAGAGTAGACACCTTTTGTATATTCTACTAGTTGCCCAGATACTTGTGACACTAGATCTTGGCACATATTGGTAAACTTATGATTTTGGTTTTGTTCCTATGGTTGTAAATACTTCTAGCTACTTTCATTTATTAACTTAAATCTGTTTCTCATTAAATCTTTTAAATTAAGGAAAAAAATTGCGACATGGGAAATCATTAGGTTGATCACTGTTGGCTTGGTTAGCAACGGTGTTGGACGCCATCACGATCTGATATGGAATTGGGTCATGAAAATGTCGTTCTCCGGTTGGTTGGTTTGAGCCTAAGGAGGCTATGCTGTAAGGAATTGAGCTGATCCATAGTGCTTCGGAGAAGGTGAAGTTGTTTAGGAGTGGCTTCGTATAGCTAAATACAGGCAGAAGAGTTATGATGACATGAAGGCTCATAATGTTGCATATATGGTGGGGGAGAAGGTTCTGCTTAGAGTTTCACCCTTGAAGGGTGTGATGAGGTCCGGGAATAAGGAAAAGTTGAGCCCTAGGTATATTGGTCCTTTGGAGGTTCTTGAGAGAGTGGGAGAGGCAGCCTACATACTTGCCTTGACACCTAATCTATGAGGGGTTCACTCAATATTTCATGTTTTGATGCTCCAAAAGTATTATGATGATGTGTCACAAATTTTAGACTTCACAACGGTGAAGTTTGATAGTGATTTGACTTACGATTTTGAGCTGGTGGCTATTTTGGATCGGCAGGTTCGAAAGTTGAGGTCAAAGAATATAGCGTCAATGAAGGTGTACTAGAGCGGTCAGCTAGTGTAGGAGGCTACTTAAGAGACTGAGCAGGAGAGGCATAGCATATATCCTTACCATTTTTAGACTGCAGGTAAGATGCTAGACTCATTTGAGGATGAGCGCTTGTTTAAGAGGGGAAAATATAATGACCCGGCCTGTCGTTTTGAGTATTTTAGCACAGGTTCCCCTATTTGGTGCTTTAGGTCTGTGTTTTTTTAGGTTTCATGACATTCTAGGTGGTTGGTTTGGCTTCGGTAATGTTTTGGAGTTAATTGGAACACTTAGTCCCGAGGTTGGAAAGTTAAGTTGAAAGAGTTTACCAGAGTTTGACATTTGCGTAGATAATTCCGGAATGGGGTTTTGATGGTTCCAATAGCTTTGTATGGTGATTTTGGACTCAGTCCTATGTCCGGATGTTGATTTCGAGGTCAGTAGGTTGATTTGGTGTCATTTGGTGAAAGTTGGAAAAAGGAATGTTTGGAGGGTTAATATGTTTGATCGAGAGTTGAATTTGATGATATCAGGTTAGGATAGGTCTGTTGTGTCATTTGGGACCTGCATATAAAATTTGAGGTCCTTCAGAGTTGATTTGATATGGTTTGGCATGAGTTTTAAAAGATGAAAGTTAATTAGTTCATTAGGCTTAAATTGAGGTATGATTTGTTGTTTTGATGTTGCTTTATGTTATTTGAGGAATCGAGAAGGTTCTAGTTATGTTTTAGGGTTTATTTGTATGTTTGGATGGGTTCCCGGGGGCCTTGGGGGTGTTTTAGATAGAGCTCGGGCCATTTTGGGAGTTGGTGTTATTGCTGAAGCTTTTGAATCTTGGCGCTTTCGCACTTGCGGTGGGATTGGCCGCAGATGCAGAGACACAATTTCAACTTTTGTTGCGCAGGTGCAGGGTTTGCTTTGTCATGGGAGGTTCGTAGAATTCCACAGAAGCGGATGCGCTTCTACGAGGAGGGGTCCACAGAAGCGGAATTTTGCTGAAGCAGCCTGGACCGTAGATGCGGAAGGGCTCCACAGGTGCGAGAGTATGTCCGCAGAAGCGGTAGGTCTGGATATAAGTGGAGTTCACATGTGCATGATTTTGGCCGCAAATACGATATCGCAAGTGCGTTGTTATGGATCATAGATGCAATTTTGCTAGTAGACTCTTTAATATCGAGGGTTTGAGTATTTTTCTCATTTTTGTTTTTGCGGAGCTCGGTCCAAGGCGATCTTTAGAGTGCTTTCCTAATTGAAGAGCTAATTGAGATTTAATCACTTTCGATGATAGATATTAATTTTCCATTGATTAATACACCTAATATTCATGAATTTAAGTTGGGGTTTGGGGGTTTTGGACTAGGTTATTGGAGAATGCAATTTGATGATTTGAGGGGCGATTTTTTGTTGGAATTTGATGAATTTGGTATGGTTGGACTCTTAATCGAATGTGTATTTGAAATTTGTGAGTATGTTCGGGTTCCGAGGCACGAGCATGGGGTTGACTTTTTTGGTTGACTTTTTGATTTTAGTTAAAGATCTTAGCTTTATTTTTTGGAATCAATTCCTATGGCTTTTATTGATTATATTAAGTTAATTTGGCTAGATTCGGGTCATCCGGAGGTTGATTCATGCGAGATGGGCTTGTTAGAGGAATGATTTTGCTTGATTGAGGTAAGTATCTTACCAAAACATGGTTGAGGCACTAGTTGCCTGAGTTATTTTTGATATCTACGTGCTATGGGTGGTGCACATGTGCGGGGCTGTGCCCATGTGCATGTACCGGGGTGTTTATCCATGCTCGGGGTAGTGCTTAGGTAATGAAATTCCTTGAATATATTGTCAAGATATATGTTGTGATGTTTCTCATATTTGTACCACGTTGTGACCTAATTGAGCCATATTTGATGTTACATAGAGGCCAGTCTCATGATTTAACTTGATAATTGTTGTTTTTGTGATGGAATTGCTAATTTGAGTTATCATAGCACACTTTGCACCTACATACATCATACCATGTCATTTATATCAGTCCATGAGTATGATATTTGATATTCATTGGTCATGTACATGTAATCTTGTATATATGATTTTCTGTGTAATATGATCTGGACTGAAAGCCCACGACCACACCAGGGGGATTGAGATATTGAGCTTGTGACTATGCCAGGTGGATTGTAATTATTGGCACGTGAGTTATTCACGGAGCATATCTAGCCTTTGTGTGGGATGTCAGTGCCAATACTCCTACCGTTGAGTCAGTTCCGTTGGTGAGATATTTCCTTTATGTGTTCTAGTAGACCTATCGGTATGTTGCTCGATAAGGATATTGATTTTGGTATTGACTTAGTGTCGGGCACTCAGCCCATTTCTATTCTACCATATCGTATGACACCAACAAAATTAAAGGAGTAAAAGGAACAACTTCAGGAGTAGATTGATAAGTGTTTCATCTGACCCAGTGTCTCGCCTTGGGGTGCTCCAGTTCTATTTGTGAAGACGAAAGACATCTGTATGAGGATGTGTATTGACTATAGGCAGCTGAACAAATTTACAATCAAGAAAAGGTACCCACTATCACTCATTCATGACATATTTGACAAGATTCAGGGTGCTAGAGTGTTCTTAAAGATTGATTTGAGGTCAGGGCATCATCAGTTGAAGATTCATAAATCAAATTTACATATGACTACTTTCAGGACTCAGTATGGTCAGTACGTGTTTCTAGTGATGTCATTTGGGCTGACTAATGCCCCAACAACATTTATGCACATAATGAACAGTGTGTTCCAACCATGTCTTGATTCTTTCATCATCTGTTCATTGACGATATTTTGGTGTATTCTCACAGTCGGGAGGACCATGAGCAGAACTTGAGGATCGTGCTCCAAACAATGAGAGAGAAGAAGTTATATGCAAAATTATCCAAGTGTGAGTTTTGGCTTGATTCAGTGGCATTTTTGTGTCACATGGTGTCTAATTAGGGGATCAAGGTAGATCCAAACAAGATTGAGGCAGTTCAGAGTTGGCCCAGACCGCCTTCAGTTACTGAGAATCGGAGTTTCCTTAGTTTGGCCGGATATTATCTTCGTTTCGTATAGGGATTCTCATCAATTGCTTCACCTTTGACTAGATTGTCCTAGAAGGGTGCTCCTTTCAGATGGTCTTACAAGTGTGAGGTGAATTTTCAGATGCTCAAGACTACATTGACTATGGCCCCAGTGTTGGTGTTTCCTACAAGTTTCGGGTAATACACTTTGTATTGTGATACATCACGTATTGGGCTTGGCGCGGTGTTGATGCAAAATGGTAGGGTGATTGCTTACGCGTCTCGACAGTTGAAGGTTCAGGAGAAGAATTACCCCGTGCATGACTTAGAATTGGTATCTATTGTTCATGCATTGAAGAATTGGAGGCAATATCTATACATCGTTCCATGTGAGGTCTATACCGACCATCGGAGTCTCCCGTATATGTTCAAGTGGAAGAACCTTAATTTGGAGCAACGAAGATGGTTAAATTGCTGAAAGAATATTAGATCACCATTTTGTATCATCCCGAAAAGGCCAATGTGGTGGCCGATGCCTTGAGTACAAAGGCTCAGAGTATGGGTAATTTGACGTATTTTGCGGCAGTAGAGAGACCATGAGCCATGGATGTTCAGGCTTTGCTAATCACTTTGTGAGACTGGATTTTTCGGAGACTAGCCGGGTTCTTGTTGTAAGGCCCCGTAAAAGTTTTCCTAAAATAAATCAAGGTTTCATGATGTCGAGGTATGCGTATATGTTAATGATAGTTGGAGGATTATATTTGGCAGAATTGGGCATTTGTGGATGTCATTTCGCGGCCCATTATGCGACCGCAAAACGATTTCACCGGCCGCACACTGATCATAGAGCCATCTTGGAAAGTTTGCAGAGGGAGGTTCTGCAGCGCATTATGACTACAGAACAGGTCTGCGAGCCGCATAACGGCCGCAGAGTGGGGCAGACCAGCCCAATTTGCACGGTCATTTCGCGGACCGCAGAAAAATTATGCGACCGCATATCTAGTTTCGGAGCTTCATTTTTGGGTTTTTATAACCCGGCCGCATTTCGTTATTTAGACCCTATGGACCATTTCTAAAGGGAGAACTTGATATTTGGAGAGAGAGAAAGGGATTTAGAGAGGGAGAGAGTTCCTTGATCAATTATTCCCCAATTCTAACTCAAAATCATGGAAGAATTAACAAGGGAAGCACACGAGGTCTTCATCCTAGAGGTAAGATTCTACACCCTATCTCTTAATTTCGAAATTTAACTAGAAATGGGCAAGTAGTAAGATAATTCATGGGTATGGGAGTGGCTTATTTTGCATGCATGATTGATCATGGGATGTAGGGATATTGTTGAGCTAAAATAGTAAAGAATGGTTTATGGGATGAAGGAATCCTCCATAAAAGGACCTTCAAACCTTAATGTACACCTAGTGCTTGATAAAATGCTCAAATGAGCTAGAACCATGATCATCTTCCTAATTTTGGTTCAATTTGCTACTTTTGTAAAATAGATTGAAGTTGCTAAGATGTTCGGAACATTTAGAGTTAAGGAAGCTCAATTAAGGTATGTTGTCTAAACTCTTCTCTTAAAATTTAACTCCACAATATCCATGTAAGTCCCGAGTTGGTTATTTTGAATCTATTACCCGGATAAGCTGGTGCCAAAAGACATTCGTGATCAATATGTACTTCAAATGCTCTTGTTATGTTGTACTACTATTTGAGAATGTGTTCAAAGTAGGGCTTGCAAATCTAAATGCCTTGACCTCAAGTTGTGTTTCAAAGGAAAGCAAATGAAAGCTTGTGTAAGAAATCGTAATGTGCCTAAAATTCCAAGTTGCTCAAATGTGTGCTTAAATGTTTTGAATATAAAGAAATACAAAACATGAAATACGAATCACGTAATGCGAAATGTGAAATATGAAATGTGAAATATGAAACACGTCAAATGTGCCAAGAGAAATAATACAATTGTGACCATTAGTGCCAATGAAATTAAGAGATGTGCAAGAAATATGAAACATGGTGATTGATAGAAAAGGGTGATGTCTCACATGAAAACGGCCTACCCGATTGGGTCCTGATCGGATGCCATGCCGCACACATGGCGGTAACTGTGTTAGAATTGTAATTGAAATTGTGATTTGGTTGATGTATCACATGAGAAGGCCTAGCCGATCGAGTCATGATTGGACGCCATGCCGCACACATGGCAGTGACTATGTTAGAATGGTAATTAAAATTGTGATTTGGTTGATGTCTCGCATGAGACGTAATAGCCGATCGGGTCGTGACCGGACGCCATGCAGCACACATGGTGGTGACTGTGTTGGAAATCGTAATCAAAATTGTGAATAGTGGTATACCGGTACCAAAGATTTCCCAACTTAAAATTTGGAAATTTATTTAAAATTTATCTTATCTCTAATTTTATATTTGGTAATTGTTTGAGGCTTTAACGAGACAAGAGGGGGTTGCTCTAGTAGTGATCACCCTCCACTTCCAACCAAGAGGTTGTGAGTTTGAGTCACCTCAAGATCAAGGTGGTAAGTTCTTGGAGGGAGGGAGTCGAGGGTCTATCGGAAACAGTTTCTATACCCTAGGGTAGGGATAAGGTCTGCGTAGACATTACTCTCACCAGACCCCACTAGTGAGATTATACTGGGTTGTTGTTTTTGTTGTTTGAGGCTTTAACTGATATTATGACTGTCCTTACTTGCATTACTGATCGTTTCTTTGAAAGAGTGTTTAGTCATATATACTAGTACTATTCGACAGTACTAACGTCCCTTTTGCCGGGGGCGCTGCATCTATAATGGATGTATGTGGTTACACAAAATGCGACACTGATCAGCGATAGCACTAGACTCTTTTCCCAATTGATTTGGTTAGCCCCACTTCATTCGGGGTCATGTATCGTTTGTTCATTTTATCACCATGTTTTGAGGTATAGCCGGAGCCTTGTTGCCGACACTGTCATTGTACGCTTTTGTATATAATATAGGTTGTGTAGACATAGCATGGGTAGTATGTTGGTATGGGGAAAGTCAAGTTGGTAATGTTGTAATTGTATCACACGTTCCACTTCAAACTATAAAAGAGTATGTATTTTGGAACTTATAAATGATGTAACTACAGATAACGAGTTTGAGTTGTTGTTTACTTGATCCTCCTCACCGCTTAATTAATGAATTAGATTTTACTGTTATTCTTGAATAAGTCCGGGTAGAAGGTAATGTATAGGCTTACTTGGTCGGGTTATCTCGGTTGAGCGCCGGTCGCGCACCATGAGTTTGGGGTGTGACACTTGCTTGCGTGGTTTCTCGGTCTTCTTTGTATGAGCGCATCAGAGCGCGTCAGTATGACCACCCGTATTTGCTTGCCCTTAAGGACACAATGCAGAACGGCGATGCCAAGGACGTTTCTATTAAAGATGATGGGGTGTTGCGGATGTAGGGACGGATATGTGTGCCCAATGTGGATGGGTTTCATGTGTCTATCCTTGAGGTGGCTCACACATCGTGTTATTCCATTAATCCATGTGTCACCAAGATGTATTAGGATTTGAGTCAGCACTATTGGTGGAGAAGATAGAAGAAAGATATAGTAGAGTATGTGGTGAAGTACGAGCATCAGAGGTCGGGCGATTTGCTTCAGAGACTTGAGATTCTAGAGTGGAAGTGGGATCGTATTACCATGGATATCGTTGTTGGGCTCCCACAGACTTTGAAGAAATTTGATGCAGTGTGGGTTATTGTGGATAGACTGACTAAGTCTACACACTTCATTTCGGTTGTGACTACATATTCTTCAGAGAAACTAGCTCAAATCTATATCCGTGAGATTGTTCGTCTCCATGGTGTGTCGGTGTACATGATCTTTGATCGAGGAACGCTCTTCACATTGTATTTTTGGAGAGCTGTGCAACGTGAGTTAGGAACACAAGTTGTGTTGAGTAGAAAATTTCAAACTTCAGACAGACGGTCAGTCCGAGCTCACCATTCTGACCTTGGAGGATATGCTCTGAGCCTGTGTTATGGATTTCAGGGGTTTATGGGATCAGTTTCTACTGCTTGCAGAGTTCGCCTACAACAACAACTACATATTGAGTATTTAGATAGCTCCTTAGAAGGCCTTATTGTCACAACCCAAATCGGAGGGCCGCGAAAGGCACCCTGTGCCTTACTCAACCGAGTACCAGCATAATGTATCTTTCTTATCACACCATCATGGTAAATAGGACAAAAGGGACATCATGAGATAACCAGAATAAAACATAAGAGAATAGTCGACATAGGACGATCCAGCATGATATAGAAACTTACATGTGACATAAGGGCCTATAATGCCGATATGATCATTTGTACACTCAAAACATAGGCCAACAAGGCCATATAAGTACCCATATATATGAAATCTGTCTACAAGCCTCTAAGAGTACATAAAAATCATAATGGTCGGGACAGGGGCCCGCCATACTAATCAATACATGCCAAGAGCATACTGACCAAATAGGCAACTCTAGAGTAAGTGGAGTGCACCAACACCTTCCACTGAGCAGATAGCCTACTAGGAGGGCTGTCAACTTGTCTATCGGGACTTACGGGCATGAAAAGAAGTATATAAAAGATGTGGAAGAAACATGGAGTAAAGGATTCAATTTGTAAGTCTGAATAGCTCAATAATTATGAAATCATCATAGAGTTATGTATATGGGTATAAATGTCATATCATGCATAAGTATATGCGTACATAACATCATCAAGCCTCTGAGGGCATCCCGTCGTATCGTCTCGGCCTCAGTGGGCAAAAGTATAAACGTATGCCAGTTGATCAGGTGGCTGGTGCATATATAACACCGTAACCTTTCCCCATACCACATATACATATAATATATGTGTATATAACGCCATCTGGTTATGGGTCAATGTGCATGTATATATGAATGCAATGCATAATGAAGTAAGTCAATAAGATCTCTCGGAATGTCATAAGATAAATATGCTTTCGTTTAATATCGTGAAATAAAATTTATCAACTTATGTATTTTCTGAGACCCATAAACAGACGATATAATAACAGGACACAGGGGAATCAATAACATAGGCATCCCTATTACTTCTAAGAATAGAGTCATTTGTGAAAGTTGCATGTTTGCTCGTTTCGTTTGTATCATATGGATCATGCCAAAAGGAAACAAGAGATAGCATTAACATGCCTTATCACAGTATATGCAATGACCACTTTGAAATTATCTCATCGCACTTTAATCTACAACAACGATAATAATGCTATCGTTAAGCTATGAAAGATGCAACTATCGTACAACGAACTACAAGCTTATTTATTATTAAAACGGGCAGCATCTCCTTTGTTTTCCTTTCTTTCCCCATGTCGACAATTCTAGGTGTTGTGTGGTTGCTTATTCTACTATTTAAAACATCATCAACATACTAAAAATATTTACCAGCATAACAACAATACGGACATTATAACCAAGCCATTCCCCGCGATTTCCAGCCATATGAAGTCATATACACAACTCAGAAATAGTCCAATAAGAGACAACAACTTCTTAAACAACTTCAAGTTCTACCTTGTCATTCCTTATCCAAATACCTTAACCAATGCATATATAAGCTTAAGCCCAAGAAATAGAGTGCTCTACGTACCTTAAATAATCAGAAAATACCTGAATCAAAGCTTCCCTTAGCTTACAAGCACCCTTAATGGCATCACAACACCATATAGACTCTTTTTTCTTCACTTAGGCTAACTTTTGGGATAGGTCTAGGTAAAACCAACTTGGATTAGACTTGGAACCTTGAGAGCTGTTACAGAGGTGTTGAGAGAGTTTGGAAAATTCACTTGGTCGAACATAGCCAAAAATGAGGCATCCAACCCCGTTAAAATGTTCAAGGGTCGTCCACCACCTAAGTAGGTCCCATTGGGAGCTGCTAGTGCAGTCTCGCAAAACTGCGAATATCTCTTTACTCTGATGTCGTATTGACAAACGGTTTAATGTGTTATAAACTAGACTCATAAATATTCAATTTGTTAGGTGGAGAATCCTGTAATTCCTTGTATATTGGGAGAAGAGCTCTACTACATTTGACCTATTTTCAGTACATTTATGAATGTAACTTGTGTTGAATGTAACTTGTGATAACCTCCTTATCATGTTAATAACCCTAGTCTCACCCCAAAAGTACATGTTATAATATTCTCAACTTGTCGACTTTCGACAAAACTTATTTTCTTCTATTCGTTTAGCTTCTAAGCCTTCCAACCCTCTTGGTAGTTCTTATTCATGATCTTAAATATTTGTAACTTCCAAGGTAACATGATTAACTTACTTTATTGTCCATTGCATCTATTTAATGAAGTAGGGTAGGGTTGTAAAAACCCTAAAATATTGCCCCGGAATAGGATATGCGGTCGCATATGCGACCGCATAATGGATGTGCAGGCCGCATAAATGACCTCCGGAACTAGGCATGACTGACTCGGTCTGCGGTCATTATGCGTCGCAAACCTGACCTCCCAAATGGCCCATCACTGCCTCACTCTACGGCCATTATGTGGTTCGCAGAGTGATTCTGCGACAGCATAGTGGGCCGTAGAAACGTCCTCTTTTGCCAGAAATATTTCTTTACTCTCCAGTGCATTGTTCAACCCAAAAAGTAAGAGGGGGGTGGAGAGATAGATGAGTATGTCATGCATGGTATATGGGTGGGGTGGATGAAATGAAAGTTATCATCTGCAGTATTGTGTGACAAGAATGTGCCACTGAAACTTAAGGGCAAGTTCTATAGAGAGGTGGCTAGACCAGACATATATTATGGGGTAGAGTGTTGGCCAGTCAATAATTCCTATATACAGTAGATGAAAGTAGCAGAGACGAGGATGTTCAGATGGATGTATGGGCACACTAGGTTCTATAATCCTCAACACGTAAAACCAATTCGGCACCACGAAAAATTATATTTCTTTTGCAAAATTTTTTACGGGGCCTTACATTCTCCCCCACATAGGATCATTCGTTCTCGAATGAGGGTAAAAATCCGCCATTAGCATCATATGTGGCCCAACTATTAATTCAGACACACCCGTAGTTTCAAAATTTGGCAAACTCCCTAAATTTCAAAATATTTCGCTAGAGTCTCCCCTATTACTGGGGCTATCCACCTGCCAGAGAATCCTAAAAACCAATACTAACAACATATGCATAACTGATGATGCAATATAACACAATAACAATACCAACCGTGGCCTCATGAGCAATATGTTACCAGAAAAGGAACACCCTTAACATCAACGGTACAAATGATACATAATTCATAGAAAGTAACTCTTAGCATTTTCATAAAGCACAACTCATAAATACATGATTATTCAAACAAATAAGGATATTTCTTCTTCATTTCTTCCTCGGCCTCCCATGTAGCCACTTCAACCTGCTGGTTTTGCCATAACACTTTCACGGAGGTGATTTCTTTATTTCTCAACTTTCGGACTTGCCGATCAATAATAAAAACTGGAATCTCGTCGTAAGTCAATTTCCCATTAACCGCAATAGTTTCAACCGTGACAATGAGTGACGAGTCTCCAACTACTTTCTTTAACATAGACACATGAAACACCCGGTGCACTAATGATATCTTGGGTGGTAGCTCAAGCTTGTACGCCACCTCACCGATCCTCTAAATGAATTTGTATGGTCCGACATGCCTCGGACTCAATTTCCCTTTCTTACCAAATCGCATTACACCCTTCATGGGGGAAACTTTCAAGAATACCCAATCATCTTATTTGAACTCCAAATCCCTATGACGAACATCGGAATAAGACTTCTAACGACTCTAAGCAGTCTTCAACCGATCCTTAATAATTTTGAACCACCCAAAGGGAGATCTACATCTCCTTCCGTATAAAGCCTTGAACGGTGCCATCTGGATGATAGCATGATAATTATTGTTGTAGTCAAATTCTATGAGTGGTAAGTGATCATCCCAACTACCCTTAAAGTCTAGAACACAAGCGCGCAACATATCCTCAAGCGTCTGAATAGTCCGCTCTGCCTGCCCGTCAGTTTGTGGGTGAAAGGTTGTACTAAGATTCACCTGAGTACCTAAACCTTGATGAAATTTCTTCCAAAAACTGGCAGTGAATTGTGCCCTCAGAAATGATGGAAACTGGAGTGCCATGCAACCTGACTATTTCTTTGATATACAACTGAGCCTATTGTTCCGTTGTATCGGTAGCCTTAACCTGAAGAAGTGTGCTGATTTCGTGAGTCGATCCACAATCACCCAAATCGAGTCTATATTAATCATACCACAAAGTCCATATTAATCATTTCCCAGTTCCGCATAGGAATTTCTATGTTCTGTGCCAACCCACCGAGCCTTTTGGTGTTCGGCCTTCACTTGCTGACAATTCAGACATCTTGCCGCAAAGTACACCACATTCCTCTTCATGTCATTCCACCAATAGACTTCCTTGAGATCATGATACATTTTTGTAGAACCCGGGTGCACAGAATACCTAGAAGTGTGAGCTTCAGTCAAAATTCTTTTCTGGAGACCATCCACGTTTGGGAAAACAAGTGATGATTCAGCCCTATTTTGTACAATCACCCCTTCTTCAATACAGTCCGCAAGATGAACTCCCAAACTAGCCAATCTATGAACTTCCTTGGCCAATGGCCTTTGATATGCCTCCAAGAGTGCTAAACTACCCATAGATTTTTCGTCTAAGAGCATCCGCCACAACATTAGCCTTCCCCGGATGGTATAAAATATCAATATCGTAATCCTTGAGTAATGCAAGCCATCTTCTCTACCTCAGGTTCAATTCCTTCTATTTGAAAATATATTGAAGGCTCTTATGGTCCGTGAATATATCCACATGGACCCCATATAAATAATGACGCCAAATTTTCAATGCAAATACCACCGCCGCAAGTTCTAATCATGTGTTGGATAGTTCTTTTCATGATTCTTTAGTTGCCTAAAAACATAAGCTATCACCTTTCCATGTTTCATTAATACACACCCAAGCCCGATCCTTGAAGCATCACAATATACCACAAATCCATCTATACCCTCTGGTAGGGTCAACACCGGTGATGTAGTCAATCTTGCTTTCAACTCCTGGAAACTGTTCTCACAAGCATCTGACCATTGGAACTTAATTTCCTTATGCGTCAATTTGGTCAATGGAAAGGAAAGAGTAGAAAAACCTTCCACAAACTTTCTGTAATATCCAGTTAAGCCTAAGAAACTGTGAATCTTTGTTGGAGTTGTAGGCCTCGGCCAATTCTTCACTGCTGCAATTTTCTGAAGATCAACCTTAATTCCCTCACTAAAGACGACATGACCCATGAATGTGACCGATTTAAGCCAAAATTCATAGAAAAAATTGCATATAACTAGTGCTGATATATGGTTTGCAGAACCACCCTGAGATGATCGACATGGTGCTCTCAACTTCGTGAATATACGAGAATATCGTCAATAAACACTATCACAAAAGAATCGAAGAACAACTTTAAAACTCGATTCATAAGATCCATGAAGGCTGCTGGGGCATTTGATATCCCAAAAGACATCACCATAAATTCAAAATGTCCATACCGATTCCTAAAAGCTATTTTCGGAATATCCTGCTCCCTAATCCTCAATTGGTGATACCTGGATCTTAAATCAATTTTAGAGAAGTACCTAGCACCTTGCAATTGATCAAACAAGTCATCTATCCTTTGTAGTGGGTATTTAGATTTGATTGTGACCATGTTGAGCTACCGATAGTCGATACACATTCTTAGTGACCCGTCCTCCTTCCTTACAAAGAGAACCGGGGAGCCCCAAGGTGACACACTCAGCCGAATAAAACCCTTTTCTAACAAGTCTATCAATTGTTCCTTTAGCTCCTTCAATTCTGCCAGTGCCATTTTATAGGGTGGAATAGATATATGATGCGTGTCTGGCATCACATCAATCCCAAAATCAATCTCCCTGTCTGGTGGGATCCCAGGGAGTTCATTCGGAAAGACTCCCGGAAATTCATTCACAACAAGCACGGACTCAAGTATAGGTCCCTCAGCATCGGTGTCCATAACCCGGACCAAATGGTAAATACACCCCTTGTTGATCATTTTCAGCCTTAAGGTAAGAAATAAACCTACTCTTCGGCACTACATCATCACCCTTCCACTCAATAACTGGCTCATTTGGAAATTCAAACCTAACAGTCATGGTTCGGCAATCAAGCTTGGCAAAACAAGAATAAAGCCAATCTATCCCCATTATCACATTAAAATCGACCATTCCCAATTCAATAAGATTGGCCACGGTGTCCCGACCACGCATCATGACAACCCAATCCCTATAAACCCGTGCAGCCAAAGCAAACTCACCAACCGGAGTAGATACAAAGAACGACTCCTGAAGCTGTTCTGGTTCTATCCCAAATTCCATAGCAACATAAGGTGTGACATATGACTAAGTGAAACCGGGATCAATAAGAGCATACACATCATGAGATTAGGTAGTCAATATACATGTGACAAAATATAGAGAAGCCTCTGAATTCTGGAGACCCCTCATAGCATAGAAACGGACAGATCCTCCCGAACTCTGTGCTCCACCCCTAGCTGCACCACACCCTACGGGTGTTGGAGTGCCTCGAGCTGGAGGATGTGCTGCAGATGTAGTAGCTGCAGAATTGGTTGGCTGTGCTGGGCCCCTACCCGAACCCTGGCGGAACGAACGACAATCCTTCTGAATATGACCCCTCAATCCGCATCCGTAGCATATGGGTAAATACATGTAGCATATTCCTAGGTGCATTTTTCCACACCTAGGGCATGAGGGCCCCCTCTGCTGCAGGAATCTGCCACCATGACAACCCTTCTGATAGGAGCCCCTATTGCCCTGACTAGGCCTAAAACGGCTCCACTTCTGCTGCTGACTAGGCCTTGATGGCGGTACACTAACCGAAGACTGAACAAAGGACTGGGATGTCCTTGACAACCCTCCCCTGAATGTTGACCTTCCACCACTAGAAAAACCACCAAAGTTGCCTTATTGTTACCCTCTCGATCCATTATGTTCCTCAATTTGCGAGTCTTTATTACTTGAGTGAATGCCACCATTTTTCTATAGTTCATATCAACGCTGTTGTAGAGGCCTCATTAATTACTAAGGGACTAAGGCCCTGTACAAAGCGGCGCACTCTAGCCTCTATAGTGGGCAACATGTAAATAGCCTACTTAGACAGGTACGCGAATCTGATATGGTAATCCCACACATTCAGGCTACCTTGCCTCAGGTTCTCAAACTCAGCAGCACGGGCTACCTTAGTCTCGGCAGGCAAGAAATGATCAGTTAACGCATCGGCAAACTCACCCTACCTCGCCAAAGGGCTCCCTTTTTCACGGGACTCCTCCCATAGTTCAAACCAAGAATAAGCCACCTCTTCCAGGCGGTAGGAGGCCAATTCTACTACCTTCTTTTCAGTAGCACGCATAAATTTGAGTGTCTTGTCAATCTCATCAATGAAGTCCTGGGGATCCTCCTCTGGATTAGTACCTGTGAACATTGGAGGATCCAACTGCAAAAACCTGTTAACCTTGGTTGACTGGAAGAAGTGGGTGCAATATTTGATCTCTGGGCCTGGGATGCCACTATCTGAGCCAACATATGTATGGCTCCCCTAAGATCAACATTAGAAACACGAGAATCTGAAGCTGGAACTGGAGTTGGAACTGGTATATCAGTTGGAGGGACTGTTGCACCCTTAGTAGATGTAGGGACATGTGTTGTCTGATCAGTTGTAGTAGAATCAAGCAGTGTAGTAACTGGAGGATTATTCTCACTTCTTGGGTGCTCACCCGCATCATCAATTATAGGGTCAACTGTCACTCCTAGGGTGACATTGGCTCTTTGGACAGTTCTTGCCTTCTTCTTAGGTGCCATGTACTGAAAGTTAAAGTAAAGCACGAGTTAAAGAAGGAACAAACTTACCATAAGCTTTATTGCACGATCGAGAACATGAAAGAAGGGTATTATTCCTCAATGCCCATGTAGCATCCTAATTATAGATGTGGTCGACAACACACCGATAATAAGGACACTACTAGACACGGCTCAGAGATATCCTAGGACACTTTAAAACCTTAGGCTCGGATACCAAGTTTGTCACGCCCCAAAACTGAGGAGCGCGACCGGTGCTCAACCGAGTGAACCAGACCGAGCAAGCCTGTTAGAGTTCCTTCTACCCAAACTTGTTCATGAATAGAGAGATATATATATATATATATATATATATATATATATATATATATATATATTCATTATTTAGACAAAAAGGTGATCATGTCTACAATACAAATTCTTTACCAATAGTTTCACCATTTTAAAGTGTCAAACGGAACAAGTAATACAACCACAACATAATATAGTTTGACTTCCCCAGCACCAATATACGTCCCACACTATGTCTACGGAACCTCTATAGATAGAGAAGAGTACAATGATAATGTCAGCAACAAGGCCCCAGCTATACCTCAAACAGAAAACACAAAGAACAAAAGATACATGACCCCGGGATAAAGTGGGGCTCACCAAGTCAGCTGGGACGAAGGTGTACTGCTATCACTGATCAATATCTCCTGCTGTGGAACCACCTGCATCCATTAAAGTTGTAGCGCCACAAGAAAAAGGGACGTTAGTACCGTCAAATAACACTAGTATGTATAACTAAACACCCTCTTAATAGAATGAATAATATTACAAGGAGGAATAATCATAAAATCAATGAAAGTCTCGATCAATACCAAAACATCAAGTTTCACATAAATTCCCATATTTTCAGATTGGTGATTCTTAGCACCGATATACCATTGTTCGCAATACCATTATTCACAATACCAATACCACCGTACTCTTAGGATGGGCTAGGCTATCTATTTAGAGACATCAACCAAAATCACTCTCAATATCAATACCCCCGTACCTTTAACACGGAGTCCGATCACGACCCGATCTGCTAGGCTATCTTATTAGAGACATCAACCACAATCACAATGTCAATTACAATTTCCAGAACAATCACCACTATGTGTGCGGCATGGTGTCCGATCACGACCCGATCGGCTAGGCTGTCTTATTCGAGACATCAACCTTTTTATATCAATCAACGCATTTCATACTTCTTTCACATATTTTCATTTCACTGGCGCTAGGGGCCACAATTATAGAATCATTCTTGGCATGTTGGCCGTATTAAGTATTTCATGTTCACCTTTTCAATTTCAAACATCATCATTATCATCAATAACAAATACAATTCAATTCAAGGTTCGTAGTACACATGTGAGCAATTAAGAGTCTTAGGTACATAGAGATATTTCACAAATTTTGGCATAATAGCCTTCGTTTGAACTTGACTTCAAGTCGAAACATTATTAATGCATAACCCATATCTTGAACACACCCTCAATTGATAATATAACATGAATAAATCATTTGGGATACTTATTGAACATATATCTTTCGACACAAACTTACTCGGAATAGCCAATTTATAATGAACCTCTCGGGTCTTACATAAATTACATGAATATCGTGGGATTCAATTCTAAGAGACGAATTTAGCCAACATACCTCAATATAGCTTCCTTAAACTCTAAAATATTCCTGAATTCTTAGAAACTTCAATCTATTTTAGAAATATAACAGGTTGAACCAAAATTAGGAAGATGATCATGGTTCTAGCTCATTTGAGCATTTTATCAAACACTAGGTGTGCATCAAGGTTTCAAGGTCCTTTTATGGAGGATTCCATCGTCCCACAACCTATTCTTTACCATTCTTAGCTCAACAATCTTCTCATACCCTTTGATAACACATGCATCCAAGATGAACAACTCTCATGCCCAAATATTATCTTACTAAGTAACCAATTCTAGATAAAATTTGAAATTGAGGGTTAGGGTGTAGAATCGTACCTTTAGGATGAAGACCGTGTATGTTTTCCTTCTTAATCTTCCAAGATTTGAGCAAGAAATGAAGAACAATTATTTAGGAACTCCTTCTCACTCTAGGGCACTCTCTCTCACTCTAAAATGTTAGATTTTTGGTCAAAACGGGTCCATTGCGTATATTTTTACGAAGTAGGGTCGGGTTGTAAAAACCCAAAAATATTGCCCCATAATAGGATCTGCGGTTGCATATGAGACCGCATAATGGATGTGCGGTCCGCATAACAGGCCGCATAATTGGCCTCCGAAACTAGGCATGACTAACTTGGTTTGCGGTCATTATGCGGCCCGCAGACCTATTCTGCGGTCGCATAATGCACCGCAGAACTGGTCTTCTCTCTCATAATGCGCCGCAAACCTGACCTCCAAAATGGCCCATCCCTGCCTCACTCTGCTTCACTTTACGGCCATTATGCGATCCGTAGAGTGATTCTGCGACCGCATAGTGGGCTGCAAAAACGTCCTCTTTTGCCAAAAAAATTCCTTTACTCTCTAGTGTATTGTTCAACCCAAAAATCCGAGCAATTCGGCACCACGAAACATTATATTTCTTTTGCAAAATATTTTACGGGGCCTTACACCAGGGGGTGGAGAGATAGATGAGGATGTCACGCATCGTATAGGGCAGGGTTGGATGAAATGAAGGTTATCGTCTGTAGTACTGTGTGACAAGAATGTGCCACTGAAACTTAAGGGCAAGTTCTATAGAGAGGTGGCTAGACTGGCCATATATTATGGGGTAGAGTGTTGGCCAGTCAATAATTCCCATATCCAGAAGTTGAAAGTAGGAGAGATGAGGATGTTCATATGGATGTGTGGGCACACTAGGTTGGATAAGATTAGGATTGAAGATATTTAGGAGAAGTTGGGCATGGCTCCCATAGATGACAAGATGCGGGAAGCGAGGGTTAGATGGTTCGGGCACGTGTGGATAAGAAGCCGTATAGGGAGGCCTAAGAATTATTGGGGTGAAGTGATTAGGCAGGACACGGCTCAACTTTAGATTTTTTAGGACATGTCTCTTTATAGGAAGGTGTGGAGGTCGAGCATTAGGGTTGAAGGTTAGGAAGGAGTCGAGCATTTTTCTCCTTCGTTCCGAAGGGGGGATTAGTCTCTTAGGGTATTGTCTTGGACTATTAGTGGTGTATGTTAACGCCGCACTATTGTTTCATTTTTTTCATTGTACTGTGGTGTTATTACTGGTTGTTGTTATTACTTTTCTATCTATTTTCTTTTTTCTATGATGCTTATATTATTTTTCTGATTTTTGTTGTTGTCGCAGACTCTGTTGTCTATATTCGTCTTCGTGAGTTAAGCGTCTCCTAGAAATAGCCTCTCTACCCCTTTGGGGTAAGGGTAAGGTCTAAGTACATACTCGTTACATCCCGTACTTTTCTACATTCTGATGTAAAAATATCGAAAAGACATGAAAATCGCAAAATAAATCTTGTACAGAAAACGAGTAGCTAAGATAAAATTTCCAACAAATTGAAATGAAAGATCAAATTGTATACGGCCAAAACCGGGCTCGCCCCTTGCTTGACTAATCGAGACTGCCATACGATAGATTAAGGTCCGACCTCGAGTCATATCAAACCGAGGTGTGAAATTATATCGCCAAGCTCGAGACCCCGGGACCGAACAAAGTCGAGATCAGGCAAAATCCAGGGAAACTTGCTGAGTCGGATGATAGAAAGGTGAAATATCTGCAATCGAGCATAGATCACGGAGGAGATCTCGACATGTATCAAGGATAGGCCGATTCATTAGCCAATCAAGAGATTTCTTACTTCATTTATAACTGTATCAAGAGTAGGACTCCCCCACTATATAAAGGGGATATGGTCATTTGGAAAGGGGCATGACTTTTATGCAACATAAAGCAATACGCTGTCTTTTTCTAGCTTTCATTATCTTGTTACTCTGTTCTTATATCAAGTCGAAACTTCTCTTGATTCAAGGGTGATCGAATTTGAGGGCCAATTCTATTCGATTCGTTTGGTTTGTATTTGTCACGACCTAATTCTGTATCAGGCCATGATGGCATCCAACACCGTTGCTGGACAAGCCGACAGTGATCAAATTGATGATTTCCCACTTTTAACGAGTTTCCCATGTAGCATTATTTCCTTAATTTAAATGATTTAATGAAAAACAGATTTAAGTTAATAAATAAAAGTATCTAGAAGTATTTATAACCATAGGAACGAATCCAAAATCACAAGTCTACTAATGTGTGCCAAGATCTAGTGTCACAAGTATGTGGGCAACTAGTAGAATATACAAAAGATATCTACACTACTGTCTGAAATAGAATAGATAGAAACAAAACAAAAGAGAGACTTTGGCCTGCTACTGAACGACTCGGAAGGGTAGCTCACCATGAACTCTTGAACCAGGAGCAAGTACGCGCGTCGGATGGATAACCATGTGCACTTGCCTCAAACTCTGCACATCAAATGCAGAAGTGTAGCGTGAGGACATAACCAACATGTATCCAGTAAGTATCCAGCCTAACCTCGACGAAGTAGTTACGAGGGATCCACTTGGACACTTACTATGGGCTAACAATATTATGTCAAAATATTAATTAAACATGGATTACATGAAGAATACAAAAACCCAATAACAGGAAACAGTAAATAATCCCTTCACTAATTTTAAGTCCCAAATTTATTCTTTTCGTCATTTAACAATTTATATCTCGAGCCAAAAAATAAATATCAATTACAAATTGGTTCCAAAGATTTATCATGCGCAAGTTATGCCGAGGTCGTACGGCCCGATCCAACATAATATTTAAACTATGCACTGCCGAGGGTCGAACGGCATGAACCATAGATGCATCTATCTGCTACCGAGGCATTCGGCCCACTCCACAAAAGAGAAACTACATTTACAACAACCAATTTTAGATTTATTAAGGGGAAATTATTTAAGAGAATACCAAATTCTCATTAACGGTCAAGAAAATGAAGTTTAACCTTTTACAACTTTCTTTATCAAGTTTCAATGTGATTTAAGCACTTAAATTATCAAATATGGTACAAGCATTTGTAAGCATAGCATGATATGGGTCCTAGACTACCCGGACAATAGCACAATTAGTAGCTACATACAGACTCTTGTCACCTCGTGCGTACGTAGCCCCTACAAATACAAGCACATTCTTAATTCCATTCACCTATGGGGTTAATTCCCTCTTACAAGATTAGAAAAGAGACTTACCTCGCCTCAAGCCTACTTCCCGGTTCATGAATGCGCTCACACCCTCAAGTCGATGCCGAATCAATCCCAAACTAATCAAATAGTATATAAACTAATCAATACATGCTCAAAAATTCGTATTCCAACTATTAAAGAGGTTACCCAACCGTAAAAACGAGATTCTAAAAATTTACCCCCGGGCCCACGTGCTCGGATTCCAGAAATGTTTTAAGAAAGTTGTTACCCATAACCTTAGGAACATAAATATAAGATTTTCACTAAGTCCCATAACCATTTTCGTGGTAAAATCCCATTTTTATTAAACCCTAGGTCTTTCATCTAAACCCATAATTTCTACCAATTTTCATGTTAAAATCTACCTATAATCTATGTATTAAACTCACCTTAAGCAGAAATTACTTACCTCACAAAGCTAGGTCAAAATCCCTTCCTTAAAAGCTCCCAAATCGCCCAAGAGCGTTAGTAAATGTGATACAAATGGCCTAAGTCCCATATTAAATGAACCCTCACTGCCCAACGACTTTCACACCTGCGGAGCTTTGGGCCGCATCTGCGGTCTCGCACCTGCGGCAAATGCCTCGCAGGTGCGCCTTTCCCTCACCTGGCCAGGCTCCACATCTGCGGAGAAGGAGGGCCGCTTCTGCGAGCCTAGCCGCACCTGCGACCATGGCTCTCGCACCTGCGCTCACGCGAGTGCGCCCAATCTTCCGCATCTGCGGATTCTGGGCTGCCCTCCATTTCTCACTTTTGCGGCTCGTGGCTTGCACATGTGAGCCCACGCCTATGACTGGACAAGCGCAGGTGTGATTATGACAGATCTGGGAGCTTCAGCTATTTCTCCAAGCTCCTAACTTGGTCCGAGCCTCGTCCGATTGACAATTGGGGCCCCCAGGGCCCCGTCCGAACGTACCAAAAAGTTTAGAATCATAAAACGGACTAGCTCGAACTCTCTGAACGCCCGAAACAACATTAAAACTAAGAATCGCACCCCCAAACCAATTGAATCAAACTTATGAACTTCAAGTTACTCTATTCACTCAAAATGTGCCGAAACATACTTACACTACTCGGATTGACACCAAATTTTGCGTGCAAGTCTTAAATGACATTACGAAATTATTCCATATCTCAGAATTCAGTTTGGACCTCTATAACACCAAAGCCTGCTCCAAGCCAAATTTAAAGAACTTCAAAACTTTTCAAGAACCAACTTTTGATATTAGGCGCCGAAACGCTCCCGGGTCATCCAAAACCCAAACCGAGCATATGCCCAAGTCCGAAATCATCATACGAACCTATTGGAGCAGTCAAATCCCGATCCTGAGGTCGTTTATTCAATATGTTGACCGAAGTCAAACTTAGCCTTTTAGGCCAACTTAAGGAACCAATTGTTCCGATTTCAACCCGAACCCTCCCAAATCTCAAACTAACCATCCGCGCAAGTCATAAAACAGTAAAAGCACATATGGGGAGTCTTATTTAGGGGAACGGGGTCCTAGAAAGCAAAACGACCAGTCGGGTCATTACAATATTTATTTCTGTTATTGTCAAATTCAATATTAATATATTCTCTTAATTTGTGCCAAGTTATATCACGTATACTTAAAACCGCGTATAAGTTCAATTGTTATATGTTTTTAGGGTAAAACGTTTGGTGCCCACTGTGGGGCTAAGGATAATAGTGATTGCCTGGTTCTAACTTTCGTAACACATACTATTTTTCACTTGTTCTTGTGAGTATCTTTGATTCCAGGATCAAAATGTTGAACTCTAAGGCAACACCCGTACAGGTGGATAATAACTTCGGTCACGATGAAGAAAATGAAAACATAGCACCACGGAACGACGTACCTCCAGTTGACCTCGATGGATTTCCAGCTGTAGATCCAATCAACGTCAGCTCGCATGTAGCTGTCAATGCAAATTTGGCCATCGATACCGAGAGTAGCGTCTGTAGGGATGTTCAATTGGCTGCTCAGAGCGCACAATGCGGAGAAGAGGGTGGAATCAGCCTTCGGGTGATCTTCGAGATGTTGCATGCTCAACAAGCTACGAAAGCCTAGCTCCAAAACCAGAATCATGCACCAAGAAGGATCGAGCCCGAGCTGTCCCAGGAAGTTGCTCACAGGGTTGAATCGGAAGGAAATCGAAGGGGAATGAATCGGGGGCCGATCCCGCAATCATAAAGATGCTCGAAGAACTAAAGAAACGAGTTGAGTCGGGGGAAAAGAAGATCGAAGCAAACGACAAGAAGGTGGAAACTAATAATGTCACGACCGAAAGTCCCACCACAGGCGTCGTGATGGCACTTAGTCTCTATGACTATGTAAGATGATTATAATTACAATTCAAGCCTTTTATTTAATAGAAACTAACATCGGAAATAGTTTACAAACAACCTCCCAAGACTGGTAATACTGAGTCACGAACTCTAACTGAATACATGAAATTATCTCAAGGATCGAATACTCAATACTGTTTGATTAATAATTAACAGTACAATAAAAATTGAAAGACTCCAATGGACTGCGATTACCAAGCAGCTCTACCTTGAATCCTTGCGACCGCACTCTAACTTTGTCCGAGTCCGATATCTCCAATACCTGGCTCTGCACAAAAATAAGCAGAAGTGTAGTATGAGTACACCATAATCGGTAACCAATAAGTGCCAAGACTAACCTTAGTGGAGTAGTGATGAGGTACAGTCAAGACACTCACCAGTCTAATAACATGTGCAATATAGTATACAAAAATAATAGGAAATAAATAACAATGATGGCAACAATAATCCACCAGTGATATACATAGTAGGGCAACAAGAACACCATAAATATTGCTCATCAAATAATGAATACAAGTACAACCAATTAATCAAGTGATTCAGATATAAATCTTCCGCCTATATGTTTTTCAAGTAATAATCTTTAGGAAATAATACTTTCCAATAAATATATTTCGAATATACTCCTTTCAAATAAATAACTTTCAAATATATTTTTTTTCAAATAAATATCTTTCAAATGAAAGTCACCCTGTGACACTTCATTTCATAATCATAAAATACGGGTCTCAACCCACTTTCATATTTCCACGGCACCTCATGCCAATTTCTCTATCACAACCGCACGGACAACTCACGTGCCAATATCATCATCATTTACTCACGGCACCCCGTGACACATTTCGTATCACAACTTCACGGACAATTAACATTCCAATATCATCATTATTTACTCACGGCACCTCGTGCCCACATTTTATTTCACAATCTGCCTGGCAATAGCCGCAGGCTCCCTATTTCCACATGATCATATTATTATCAAGTTTACCGAAACAACAAGACAAATTGCACAAGATATAAAAATAAAAACAAGAAAAATCACAGAATCACATGAAAATTACCAACGCAATAACCCCACATCATCACATAAAAATTACCAACACAATAACTCCACATCATCACATATCATCCCTGACAATAGTCACCCTTATCTCTCCTATAGCCACCCTTATCACTCCTTTAATAGCCACCCTTATGGCTCCAATAGCCACCCTTATCGCTCCGTATAATAGCCACCCTTATCACTCCGCTTAGACAATATCCCAACACACATAACCACAGTGAAATGCCACCCTTATATCCTCATAATAATAACTCAAATCACACAACAATTTACACGGAATATTATCACGACAACACAACACAATCAATTCCTATCACAATTTGCCCCATGACCACAACCAGCTCCAATGATATAGTAAAATCAATAAATTTCTCAAAAATATCCCAAGGCTCCACACAACGTATATAAAACTTCAAAACAATCAACAGAGATGGAAAATACCCAGTGTAGGGAAACGCCTTCATTAATCCAAATTCTTGATAATTATATGAACACCTCAGTTTAAAATTGTTTCATTAATTATTTGCAGATAAAAAATTCATAATATAATTATTTCCAGAAAATATCAAATCAACAAACTGACATAATTCACATAAATATTCAAGTAACAATCACATCAAATTGTCATATAAAAACAAATTCGACAAACAAGGATTGAGGCATGGCAAATAGAGGATTTAATAAATGCCAACAATTATCCCATGTACTATACAATAATGCCTAAGACTTTAACCCAATAAATTTTTGCGCATATAAGCCCAAGTATGTGCTCAGCACCTCGCGTACATGGCTTTTCACATTTCACATATGGCACATAAGACTCGATGCCTAAGGGGTAATTCCCCCACTCAAGTGTCACAACTCAAAACCTAACCCGTCATGATGGCGCCTATCGTGATACTAGGCAAGCAGACATTTCCAAAACACTTTCAACATTTAACAGAAATAAATTAAGACATTTAAAAATAACCGGAGATTTTCATAAAAACGGGGTAAAACCCAAAGCATAAGTGTGGAAAAATAGCCCGATATCGGGGTGTCACTGAGTACATGAGAATCTATAACAGAACAGTCTAATACAACATTTAAGGAATAAGAACTGAAATGCGAATAAGATATAGAAGGAGAGCCAAGGCCTACGAATGCCATGCAGCTACCTCCATAGTCTCCGGAATCAGCTGCTCAAATATCAATAACCTCTACGACCGGGAACACCTGGATCTGCACATGAAGTGCAGGGTGTAGCGTGAGACAACCAACTCAGTAAGTAACAAAAATAAATAAGGAACTGAGAAGGTAATGACGAGCTATACAAATACAATTCATTTCCAATAATTTAAGTAAAGAATAGACATGCTTTCAAATCCGGCAGTTTGAGTCAAATCAGTTTTATACAGTTCAAGTTCAGGTAATCCGGATATAGAATCTTTCACAAATTTCACAACAATGACAGATAGAAACTAAGTGCATCAACAAATGGAAAAGCAAGTATAGCCTCTCAGGGCAACAGTAACTCAACTCGTCACAACAGCTCAATCACTCGGCTCTCAACCCTCAGTACTCAAACTCAATAGGTACATGCGCTCACTGGGGGTGTGCAGACTCCAGAAAGGCTCCTTTTATCCCAAGCGCTAAATCGCTGCGGCATGCAGTGTGACCCAATCATATAAGTAGCCACAAGGCTCGTTGCGGGATAACACCTGATCCATAGTCCATAAGTAGACATAAGGCTCCTTGCGGCATGCAACCCGATCCATCTACCTCACATAGCTCACGGCTCGACACTCAGGTCCTATCCCAGTCACTAACCTTTCCAGCCACTCGGGCTCTTAGAAATCATACAATTAAGTCCAAAAGAGATAATAACAAGTATCAACAAGGAAACAAGAGGAAACGGAGATATGACACGCAAGTAAAACTGTGACTGAGTTCAAGAAAGCAAATAGCAGTTAATTCAATAGGTACCCGACCACCGCGGGTCCGAACAATGATATCATATTGCCTAAGCATGGTTTCTAACATGAATAGTAGTCAAATTTCTAGAAGACAGAGGGAACATGTAATTAACAATAAGCTATTCGACTTTACAGTCTCACGGGACAGACCAAGTCACAATCCCCAATGGTGCACGCCCACATGCCCGTCACCTAGCATGTGCGTCACCTCCCAAACAATCACATCATACAAAAATTCGGGGTTTCACACCCTCGCGACAAGATTTAAAACTGTTACTTACCTCAAACCGCGAAAAAATCCTACTTCGAAATGCCTTTGCCCCTCGAATCAATCTCCAAATGCCCTGAATCTAGCCATAAGCAGTACGATATAATTAATATAGGCTGAAAGAATCAATTCCACAAGGAAAACACGAAATTATATGCCAAAATCCGAAATAGGCTCAAACCGACCCCCGGGCTCACATCTCGAAATTCAACAAAAGTCGCAAAATGTTAACACCCATCCACTCACGAGTCCAACCAGACAAGAATTACTCGAATCCATCCTCAAATCACCTTCCAAAACTTGAAATTTTTGCCTATGAAGTTTAGTTTCCCCCAAATTTACAACTCAAATCCCTAATTAGCTGATGAAAATAGCAATAGGTTCATGAAATATAGTCCAATCCGAGTTAGAATCACTTACCCCAACAATCCTCTTGAAGAAACCTCGAAAAATTGCCTCACACCGAGCTCTCAAAGTCCCAAAATCAAAATGGAAATCAAAGACTCGAAATCTCAATTTCTGCCCAGTTCTTCCGCATCTGCGGACGCATTGTCGCACGTACGACGCCACACCTGCGGAATTTACCTTCTAGGTGCGGAAATGAATTATGGGTCTGGGTCCGCATCTGCGAGCAATTGGGCGCTCCTGCGTGTATGCACCTGCAGACAAAGGTCTGCTTCTGCGATCTTCCCCTCCACCTTACTCTCTGCATCTGCGGAGCTTCGAGTGCATCTGCGGGCTCGCAAATGAGGAAATGCCCTTGCACCTGCGACCCCTGGCCATCTCCTCAACTCCCGCTTCTGTGCTCCTTCATCCGCACGTGCCAGTACGCACCTGCGGTCTCCCTACCGCAGGTGCAAAACCACCAGATATCAGAAGGCTTCAACCATTTGACTAAGTCCAAATTCAAACCGTTAAGCATGCGAATCACCCTCCAATCCAAACTTATGAACTTCAAAATTCCAAATTCTACAAACGATGCCGAATCAGACCAAACCACGTTCGATTGACCTCAAATTTTGCACGCAAGTCATATTCAACTTTACAGACCTATTCCAACTTCCGGAATCAAAATCCGACCCCGATATCAAAAAGTCAACCCCCAGGTCAAACTTTCAAAAAAATTATCTTCCGCCATTTCAGGCCTAAATTAGCTACAAACCTTAAATTTACAGTCTCGACATGCTCCTAAGTCCAAAATCACCCAACAGAGCTAATGGAACCGACGGAACTCTATTTCGGAGTCGTCTTCACACAGTTCTGACTACGGTCAAAATCCAAAGACTTAAGCTTCTTTTTTAGGGACTAGGTGTCCCAAAACACTCCGGAACCGAAAACAAGAACTCCCGGCAAGTCACATAAACAAAAAAAGGTACGGGGAAAGCAGTAAATAGGGGATCGGGCTAATACACTCAAAACAACCGATCGGGTCGTTACATCCTCCCCCTCTAAAAACAATCATTCGTCCTCGAAAGAGCATAGAGACATACTTGAAGTGGCTAAAAGATGAGGATAATGGATGCGCATATCATGCTCGATCTCCCAAGTCGCCTCCTCGACCGGCTGACCCCTCCACTGAACCTTCACGAAAGCAATGTTCTATGACCTTAGCTTTCTGACCTGCCTATCCAAGATCACCATCGGCTCCTCAACATAAGATAAATCCTTGTACAACTGGACTGAGCTGAAATCCAACACGTGACACGGATCGCCGTGATACCTCCGGAGCATAGAAATATGGAATACTAGGTGAGATCCTGCTAGACTGGGAGGCAAGGCAAGCTCATAAGAAACCTCCCCTACACATCGCAACACCTCAAATGGGCCGATAAACCTCGATCTCACCTTGCCCTTTTTTCCGAACCTCAAAACACCCTTTATGGGTGTTACCCGGAGCAACACCCACTCTCCAACCATGAATGCAACATTGCGAACCTTCCGATCCGCATAACTCTCCTTTCTTGACTAGGCTGTGTGTAGTCTATCCCGAATCACCTTATCCTTTTTTCCAGAGCATCCTGAACCAAATTTGTACCCAATAATCTATCCTCACCCGGCTCAAATCAACCCACTTGAGACCTACACCGTCTACCATATAGAGCCTCATACGGTACCATCTAGATGCTCGACTGATAACTATTGTTGTAGGCAAACTCTGCTAGTGGCAAGAACTGATCTCGAGAGCCCCCAAAATCAATGACACAAGCGCACAACATATCCTCCAACATCTGTTTAATGTGCTCGGACTGTCCGTCCATCTGAGGGTGAAATGTTGTACTCAACTGAACCTGTGTACCTAATCCTCACCGCACTGTTCTCCAAAACTGCGATGTAAACTGCGTGACAAGAGTTGTTCCTAAACCTTCGAATCACTATTCCACCCTATTCCACCCTAAACTTACCGGACCTATTCCAATTTCCATAATTGGAATCTGACCCCAATATCTATAAAGTCAACTCTCGGTCAAACTTCTCAACATTCTAAACCTTCAACTTTCTAACTTTTGCCAATTCAAGCTGAAACGACATTCGGACCTCCAAATCACTATCCAGACATGCTACTAAGTTCCAAATCACCATTTGGAGCTATTGGAACAATCAGAACACTATTCTGGAGTCGTTTAAACAAAATAAAAACTATGGTTAATCCTTCAACTTAAACTTCTAACTTTGGGACTAAGTGTCCCATTTCACTCTGAAACTCACCCGAACATAAACCAAACACCCCCAGAAGGTTACATTACCATAATGCAACATAGAGGAGAAAATAAATAGGGAATTGGAGCAAAAATACTTAAAACAGCAGGCCGAGTCATTACAGCGATCACAAGGAGTAAGTCGCAAACATGTAGAGTGTTCTGGATGGCATGCCAAAATGTACTTCGAGTTTGTGAAGTGGTGATGCATTTGCAAAGCGTTGGATGGTAGTGGTCATTGTGATCATGAGTGGATGGTCGCATTCGCGTAGAAGGGTGAGTTCAGCTTAGGTGTCAGACAGTAAGCCTTCGCGACCGCAATGCTGTTTCCGTGTTCGTGTAGTTCAAGAGTGTGTTGTGTTTTGTGTTTGCAATGATGGGCTCGCGTTCGCGTAGAGTCTTTTGGAGGACCGGGAAGTTTGTTCTTCGCGATCGCAAGGATATGGTCGGGATCGTGAAGGGTATGCCTGGGCAAACTATTTAACATCTTTATTTCAAGGGTTTGGTCACTATACCACATTTTGAGTTAGAGAGCTCAGTTTTAGGCGATCTGGGAAGGGATTTTATCACGATTTGGGTTAGGGTAAATACTTTTTACTCCAATTTATTTATATTCCATGACTCTATTAGTGTTTTTAGAATTTATATGGTTAATCAAATTGAAGAAATTGGGGATTTGGGTAAAACAATTCATAAAGTTAAAATTTAGGATTTGAAGGTCATTTCAGGTCGGAATTGGATGAAATTAGTATGGTTGAACTTGTAAGTAAATGGGTGTTCAGATTTTTTGAGATTGATTAGATTCCAAGGTGCGGTCTCGGGGTTGACTTTTTGATTTTGATAAAGATTGAAGCTTTATTGTTTGAAGTTGTTTTCTACAACATTATTTGATGATATTAAGTTGTTTGTGACTAGATTCGAATTGTTCGGAGGCAGATTAGCATGGAAAGGGATTTTTGGAGTATTGACTCGTGCATTTCGAGGTAAGTAACATATCTAATATTGGATTTGAGGGTAATTAATACTGGGAACTATGTTACATGAGTCATATTGAGGTGACACACATTTTAGGTGGCGGAAATGGGTGCATGCACCGATGTGTTCATGATTAGGGGTGGTTTTAGACTATTATGACATTTGTTTCGCTATCGTGCCTTTTTATATCCGTGTCTTCTCGACTTGTAAGGTTATTTGAGCCATGATTAATGTTATAAATCATGTCTACGCTATCTGCTATTTGTTTGAAACATGATTGGGCTTGTTCTTGCTGTTTATTATCTATTTGGCTAAATTGCACTCATAATCTCAGTCACGATGCTATGTCTATGTATGATATCTTTGTCTCAGTACATTCTTATTTGATTCTTCACATGTTGTTGGTGCCTCATATGTGTAACACAGTTTAACTGAGTTTTGTGAGATGTGATTATCTGAGACTTGATCAGTTAATGACTGAGCTTGGGCCATAGAGCCGATTTGGTATTAATTTTAAGGTGACGTGTACGCCATGCTCACATTGGGCAAAGTGTAATTATTTTGGGGTGACGCGTGCACTAGGCGCTATTATTTGGGCTATGTGATTATAATTAGCACTTGGGCAGGATCCGCCTCTCAAGAGTCTGACATGCCAGCAGTGGGCACAGGCATATTGTTTTATATACCTACTTGATGATAGGCAGTTATGCCAGCACCCGTATAATGATATGTGATTATTCTTGATGGGTCCATAGTGATATTGTTGAGTTGACATGTATATTTGACATGTACTTTCCTCATGCTAGCTAGTAAATTAAATTTATTATCTGTGTTGGACTTCAATGGTTATATATGGAAAGTATGCTTAAATTCCTGTTATGTGAACGAGCTGAACATGATATTATTGAGCTACATGTATACACTATGTTTCCTTTTTATCATGAGTTGTTATTAGTTATTAATATTGTTATCTGAATGTTTATTCTTAGCTCGTCACTACTTTCAGACCAAGGTTAGTTTTGTTACTTATTGCACAGGGTTGGTTGTACCAAGTAAGTCCTTTGTATGTTATAAAAACATGGCTTCATGTAAGACTTATTGGGCTGCAAGTTTGGACATATTTTAGGTGCCAAAATGGTCCAAAAGTGGGACTGATTAGCACCTTCTTCAAAGGATGTCTCTTGTGATCCAATACTCCTCTTCTTGGACATAAATTTGGGCTATAAAACAATTGTAACACCTAGCCAATTCATATCCTTTATC
>NW_027438688.1:0-49000 GCF_000715075.1 Nicotiana tabacum | reverse complement strand
TCGCATAACCGTTTCGCGGGCCGCACTTTGGTCGCACAGTCATCCTTAGACTTTTACGAAGGAAGGTTCGGACTTTTTGGATTGAATAGTGCCTGGTGATTTAAAGGAAAATGTTGGGCAGAAGTAGGCATTTCAGTGGCCCGTTCTACGGCCGCAGAACCTCTCTGTGGACCGTAGAATGGTCGCAAAGTGAGGCAGTTTTCTGGGGCATTTTTGATGTCAATTTTGCGGCTATTTCTGCGATCGCATAACCGTTTCGCGGGCCGCACTTTGGTCGCACAGTCATCCTTAGACTTTTACGAAGGGAGGTTCGGACTTTTTGTATTGAATAGTGCCTGGTGATTTAAAGGAAAATGTTGGGCAGAAGTAGGCATTTCTGTGCCCCGTTCTGCGGCCGCAGAACCACTTTATGGACTGTAGATTGGTCGCGGAGTGAGGCAGTTTTCTGGGCTTTTTTGATGTCGATTTCGCGGCTATTTCTGCGATCGCATAACCGTTTCGCTGGCCGCACTTTGGTCGCACAGTCATCCTTAGACTTTTACGAAGGAAGGTTCGGACTTTTTGGATTGAATGGTGCCTGGTGATTTAAAGAAAAATGTTAGGGAGAAGTAGGCATTTCAGTGGCCCGTTCTACGGCCGCAGAACCTCTCTGTGGACCGTAGAATGGTCGCAAAGTGAGGCAGTTTTCTGGGGCATTTTTTATGTCGATTTCACGGCTATTTCTACGATCGCATAACCGTTTCGCGGGCCGCACTTTGGTCGCACAGTCATCCTTAGACTTTTACGAAGGGAGGTTCGGACTTTTTGGATTGAATAGTGCCTGGTGATTTAAAGGAAAATGTTGGACAGAAGTAGGCATTTCTGTGCCCCGTTCTGCGGCCGCAGAACCACTCTACGGACCGCAGAATGGTCGCAGAGTGAGGCAGATTTCTGGGGCATTTTTGATGTCGATTTCGCGGCTATTTCTGCGATAGCATAACCGTTTCACGGGCTGCACTTTGGTCGCACAGTCATCCTTAGACTTTTACGAAGGGAGGTTCGGACTTTTTGTACTGAATAGTGCCTGGTGATTTAAAGAAAAATGTTGGGCAGAAGTAGGAATTTCTATGCCCCGTTCTACGGCTGCAGAATCTCTCTGCGGACCGTAGAATGGTCGCAAAGTGAGGCAATTTTGTGAGGCGTATTTGATGTCGATTTCGCGGCTATTTCTGCGATCGCATAACCGTTTCGCGGGCCGCACTTTGGTCGCACAGTCATCCTTAGACTTTTACGAAGGGAGGTTCGGACTTTTCTGATTGAATAGTGCCTGGTGATTTAAAGGAAAATGTTGGACAGAAGTAGGCATTTCTGTGCCCCGTTCTGCGGCCGCAGAACCACTCTACAGACCGCAGAATGGTCGCAGAGTGAGGCAATTTTCTGGGGCATTTTTGATGTCGATTTCGCGGCTATTTCTGCGATCGCATAACCGTTTCGCGGGCCGCACATTGGTCGCACAGTCATCCTTAGACTTTTACGAAGGGAGGTTCGGACTTTTTGTATTGAATAGTGCCTGGTGATTTAAAGAAAAATGTTGGGCAGAAGTAGGAATTTCTATGCCCCGTTATGCGGCCGCAGAACTACTCTACGGACCACAGAATGGTCGCAGAGTGAGGCAGTTTTCTGGGGCGTATTTTATGTCGATTTCACGGCTATTTCTGCGATCGCATAACCGTTTTGCTGGCCGCACTTTGGTCGCACAGTCATCCTTAGACTTTTATGAAGGAAGGTTCGGACTTTTCTGATTGAATAGTGCCTGGTGATTTAAAGGAAAATGTTGGGCAGAAGTAGGCATTTCAGTGGCCTGTTCTACGGCTGCAGAATCTCTCTGCGGACCGTAGAATGGTCGCAAAGTGAGGCAATTTTGTGGGGCGTATTTGATGTCGATTTCGCGGCTATTTCTGCGATCGCATAACCGTTTCGCGGGCCGCACTTTGGTCGCACAGTCATCCTTAGACTTTTACGAAGGGAGGTTCGGACTTTTCTGATTGAATAGTGCCTGGTGATTTAAAGGAAAATGTTGGACAGAAGTAGGCATTTCTGTGCCCCGTTCTGCGGCCGCAGAACCACTCTACGGACCGAAGAATGGTCGCAGAGTGAGGCAGTTTTCTGGGGCATTTTTTATGTCGATTTCGCGGCTATTTCTGCGATCGCATTACCATTTCGCGGGCCGCACTTTGGTCGCACAGTCATCCTTAGACATTTGCGAAGGGAGGTACGGACTTTTTGGATTGAATAGTGCCTGGTGATTTAAAGGAAAATGTTGGGCAGAAGTAGGCATTTCAGTGGCCCGTTCTACGGCTGCAGAATCTCTCTGCGGACCGTAGAATGGTCGCAAAGTGAGGCAATTCTGTGGGGCGTATTTGATGTCTACGTATTTGATGTCGATTTCGCGGTCAATTTCTGCGCTCGCATAACCATTTCGCTGGCCGCACTTTGGTCGCACAGTCATCCTTAGACTTTTACGAAGGAAGGTTCGGACTTTTCTGATTGAATAGTGCCTGGTGATTTAAAGGAAAATGTTGGGCAGAAGTAGGCATTTCAGTGGCCCGTTCTACGGCTGCAGAATCTCTCTGCGGACCGTAGAATGGTCGCAAAGTGAGGCAATTTTGTGGGGCGTATTTGATGTCTACGTATTTGATGTCGATTTCGCGGCTATTTCTGCGATCGCATAACCGTTTCGCGGGCCGCACTTTGGTCGCACAGTCATCCTTAGACTTTTACGAAGGGAGGTTCGGACTTTTCTGATTGAATAGTGCCTGGTGATTTAAAGGAAAATGTTGGACAGAAGTAGGCATTTCTGTGCCCCGTTCTGCGGCCGCAGAACTACTCTACGGACTGCAGAATGGTCGCAGAGTGAGGTAGTTTTCTGGGGCATTTTTGATGTCGATTTCGCGGCTATTTCTGCGATCGCATAACCGTTTTGCTGGCCGCACTTTGGTCGCACAGTCATCCTTAGACTTTTACGAAGGAAGGTTCAGACTTTTTGGATTGAATAGTGCCTGGTGATTTAAAGGAAAATGTTGGGCAGAAGTAGGCATTTCATTGGCCCGATCTACGGCCGCAGAACCTCTCTGTGGACCGTAGAATGGTCGCAAAGTGAGGCAGTTTTCTGGGGCATTTTTGATGTCAATTTTGCGGCTATTTCTGCGATCGCATAACCGTTTCGCGGGCCGCACTTTGGTCGCACAGTCATCCTTACACTTTTACGAAGGGAGGTTCGGACTTTTTGAATTGAATAGTGCCTGGTGATTTAAAGGAAAATGTTGGGCAGAAGTAGGCATTTCTGTGCCCCGTTCTGCGGCCGCAGAACCACTTTATGGACTGTAGATTGGTCGCGGAGTGAGGCAGTTTTATGGGCTTTTTTGATGTCGATTTCGCGGCTATTTCTGCTATCGCATAACCGTTTTGCTGGCCGCACTTTGGTCGCACAGTCATCCTTAGACTTTTACGAAGGAAGGTTCGGACTTTTTGGATTGAATGGTGCCTGGTGATTTAAAGAAAAATGTTAGGGAGAAGTAGGCATTTCAGTGGCCCGTTCTACGGCCGCAGAACCTTTCTGTGGACCGTAGAATGGTCGCAAAGTGAGGCAGTTTTCTGGGGCATTTTTGATGTCAATTTTGCGGCTATTTCTACGATCGCATAACCGTTTCGCGGGCCGCACTTTGGTCGCACAGTCATCCTTAGACTTTTACGAAGGGTGGTTCGGACTTTTTGGATTGAATAGTGCCTGGTGATTTAAAGGAAAATGTTGGACAGAAGTAGGAATTTCTATGCCCCGTTATGCGGCCGCAGAACCTCTCTGTGGACCGTAGAATGGTCGCAAAGTGAGGCAGTTTTCTGGGGCATTTTTGATGTCAATTTCGCGGCTATTTCTACGATCGCATAACCGTTTCGCGGGCCGCACTTTGGTCACACAGTCATCCTTAGACTTTTACGAAGGGTGGTTCGGACTTTTTGGATTGAATAGTGCCTGGTGATTTAAAGGAAAATGTTGGACAGAAGTAGGCATTTCTGTGCCCCGTTCTGCGGCCGCAGAACCACTCTACGGACCGCAGAATGGTCGCAGAGTGAGGCAGTTTTCTGGTGCATTTTTTATGTCGATTTCGCGGCTATTTCTGTGATCGCATAACCGTTTCGCGGGCCGCACTTTGGTCGCACAGTCATCCTTAGACTTTTACGAAGGGAGGTTCAGACTTTTTGTATTGAATAGTGCCTGGTGATTTAAAGAAAAATGTGAGGCAGAAGTAGGAATTTCTATGCCCCGTTATGCGGCCGCAGAACTACTCTACGGACCGCAGAATGGTCACAGAGTGAGGCAGTTTTCTAGGGCATTTTTTATGTCGATTTCGCGGCTATATCTGCGATCGCATAACCGTTTCGCTGGCCGCACTTTGGTCGCACAGTCATCCTTGGACTTTTACGAAGGAAGGTTCGGACTTTTCTGATTGAATAGTGCCTGGTGATTTAAAGGAAAATGTTGGGCAGAAATAGGCATTTCAGTGGCCCGTTCTACGGCTACAGAATCTCTCTGCGGACCGTAGAATGGTCGCAAAGTGAGGCAATTTTCTAGGGCGTATTTGACGTCGATTTCGCAGCTATTTCTGCGATCGCATAATTGTTTCGCTGGCCGCACTTTGGTCGCACAGTCATCCTCAGAATTTTCCGAACGGAGGTTCGGACTTTTCTGATTGAATAGTGCCTGGTGATTTAAAGCAAAATGTTGGGCAGAAGTAGGCATTTCAGTGGCCCGTTCTACGGTCGCAGAATCTCTCTGCGGACCGTAGAATGGTCACAAAGAGAGGCAATTTTCTGGGGCATTTTTTATGTCGATTTCGCGGCTATTTCTGCGATCGCACAATCGTTTTGCTGGCCGCACTTTGGTCGCACAGTCATCCTTAGACTTTTACGAAGGAAGGTTCGAACTTTTTGCATTGAACAGTGCCTGGTGATTTAAAGGAAAATGTTGGGCAGAAGTAGGAATTTTTATGCCCCGTTATGCGGCCGCAGAACTACTCTACGGACCGCAGAATGGTCGCAGAGTGAGGCAGTTTTCTGGGGCATTTTTTATGTCGATTTCGCGGCTATTTCTGCGATCGCATAACCGTTTCGCTGGCCGCACTTTGGTCGCACAGTCATCCTTGGACTTTTACGAAGGAAGGTTCGGACTTTTCTGATTGAATAGTGCCTGGTGATTTAAAGGAAAATGTTGGGCAGAAATAGGCATTTCAGTGGCCCGTTCTACGGCTACAGAATCTCTCTGCGGACCGTAGAATGGTCGCAAAGTGAGGCAGTTTTCTGGGGCATTTTTGATGTCAATTTTGCGGCTAATTCTGCAATCGCATAACCATTTCGCGGGCCGCACTTTGGTCGCACAGTCATCCTTAGACTTTTACGAAGGGAGGTTCGTACTTTTTGGATTGAATAGTGCCTGGTGATTTAAAGGAAAATGTTGGACAGAAGTAGGCATTTCTGTGCCCCGTTCTGCGGCCGCAGAACCACTCTACGGACCGCAGAATGGTCGCAGAGTGAGGCAGTTTTCTAGGGCATTTTTGATGTCGATTTCGCAGCTATTTCTGCGATCGCATAACCGTTTCGCGGGCCGCACTTTGGTCGCACAGTCATCCTTAGACTTTTACGAAGGGAGGTTCGGACTTTTTGTATTGAATAGTGCCTGGTGATTTAAAGAAAAATGTTGGGCAGAAGTAGGAATTTCTATGCCCCGTTATGCGGCCGCAGAACTACTCTACGGACCGCAGAATGGTCGCAGAGTGAGGCAGTTTTCTGGGGCATTTTTTATGTCGATTTCGCGGCTATTTCTGCGATCGCATAACCGTTTCGCTGGCCGCACTTTGGTCGCACAGTCAACCTTAGACTTTTACGAAGGAAGGTTTGGACTTTTCTGATTGAATAGTGCCGGGTGATTTAAAGGAAAATGTTAGGCAGAAGTAGGCATTTTTGTGCCCCGTTCTGCGGCCGCAGAACCACTTTATGGACTGTAGATTGGTCACGGAATGAGGCAGTTTTCAGGGGCGTTTTTATGTCGACTTCGAGGCTATTTTTGCAATCGCGTGACCGTTTTGCGGGCCGCACTTTCGTCGCATAGTCATCCTTAGACTTTTGCAAAGGGAGTTTCAGACTTTTTGGATTGAATAGTGCCTGGTGATTTAAAGGAAAATGTTGGGCAGAAGTAGGCATTTCAGTGGCCCGTTCTGCGGCCGCAGAACCTCTCTGCGGACCGTAGAATGGTCGCAAAGTGAGGCATTTTTCTGGGGCATTTTTGATGTCGATTTTGCGGCTATTTCTGCGATCGCATAACCATTTCGCGGGCCGCACTTTGGTCGCACAGTCATCCTTAGACTTTTACGAAGGGAATTCGGATTTTTTGGATTGAATAGTGCCTGGTGATTTAAAGGAAAATGTTGGGCAGAAGTAGGCATTTCTATGCCCCGTTCTGCGGCCGCAGAACCACTCTACGGACCGCAGAATGGTCGCAGAGTGAGGCTGTTTTCTGGGGCATTTTTGATGTCGATTTCGCGGCTATTTCTGCGATCGCATAACCGTTTTGCGGACCGCACTTTGGTCGCACAGTCATCCTTAGACTTTTACGAAGGGAGGTTCGGACTTTTTGTATTGAATAGTGCCTGGTGATTTAAAGAAAAATGTTGGGCAGAAGTAGGAATTTCTATGCCCTGTTATGCGGCCGCAGAACTACTCTACGGACCGCCGAATGGTCGCAGAGTGAGGCAATTTTCTGGGGCATTTTTATGTCGATTTCGCGGCTATTTCTGCGATCGCATAACCGTTTCGCTGGCCGCACTTTGGTCGCACAGTCATCCTTAGACTTTTACGAAGGAAGGTTCGGACTTTTCTGATTGAATAGTGCCTGGTGATTTAAAGGAAAATGTTGGGCAGAAGTAGGCATTTCAGTGGCCCGTTCTACGGCCGCAGAATCTCTTTGCGGATCGTAGAATGGTCGCAAAGTGAGGCAATTTTTCGGGGCGTATTTGATGTCGATTTCGCGGCTATTTCTGCGATCGCATAACCGTTTCGCGGGCCGCACTTTGGTCGCACAGTCATCCTTAGACTTTTACGAAGGGAGGCTTAGACTTTTTGTATTGAATAGTGCCTGGTGATTTAAAGGAAAATATTGGGCAGAAGTAGGCATTTCTGTGCCCCGTTCTGCGGCCGCAGAACCACTTTATGGACTGTAGATTGGTCGCGGAGTGAGGCAGTTTTCTGGGCTTTTTTGATGTCGATTTTGCGGCTATTTCTGCGATCGCATAACCGTTTCGCTGGCCGCACTTTGGTCGCACAGTCATCCTTAGACTTTTACGAAGGAAGGTTCGGACTTTTTGGATTGAATAGTGCCTGGTGATTTAAAGGAAAATGTTAGGCAGAAGTAGGCATTTCAGTGGCCCGTTCTACGGCTGCAGAACCTCTCTGTGGACCGTAGAATGGTCGCAAAGTGAGGCAGTTTTCTGGGGCATTTTTGATGTCAATTTTGCGGCTATTTCTGCGATTGCATAACCGTTTCGCGGGCCGCACTTTGGTCGCACAGTCATCCTTAGACTTTTACGAAGGGAGGTTTGGACTTTTTGGATTGAATAGTGCCTGGTGATTTAAAGGAAAATGTTGGATAGATGTAGGCATTTCTGTGCCCCGTTCCGCGGCCGCAGAACCACTCTACGGACCGCAGAATGGTCGCAGAGTGAGGCAGTTTTCTGGGGCATTTTTGATGTCGATTTCGCGGCTATTTCTGCGATCGCATAACCGTTTCGCGGGCCTCACTTTGGTCGCACAGTCTTCCTTAGACTTTTACGAAGGGAGGTTCGGACTTTTTGTACTGAATAGTGCCTGGTGATTTAAAGAAAAATGTTGGGCAGAAGTAGGAATTTCTATGCCCCGTTATGCGGCCGCAGAACTACTCTACGGACCGCAGAATGGTCGCAGAGTGAGGCAGTTTTCTGGGGCATTTTTTATGTCGATTTCGCGGCTATTTCTGCGATCGCATAACCGTTTCGCTGGCCGCACTTTGGTCGCACAGTCATCCTTGGACTTTTACGAAGGAAGGTTCGGACTTTTCTGATTGAATAGTGCCTGGTGATTTAAAGGTAAATGTTAGGCAGAAGTAGGCATTTTAGGGGCCCGTTCTACAGCTGCAGAATCTCTCTGCGGACCGTAGAATGGTCGCAAAGTGAGGCAATTTTCTAGGGCGTATTTGACGTCGATTTCGCGGCTGTTTCTGCGATCGCATAACCGTTTCGCGGGCCGCACTTTGGTCGCACAGTCATCCTTAGACTTTTACGAAGGAAGGTTCGGACTTTTTGGATTGAATAGTGCCTGGTGATTTAAAGGAAAATGTTAGGCAGACATAGGCATTTTTGTGCCCCGTTCTGCGGCCGCAGAACCACTTTATGGACTGTAGATTGGTCGCGGAGTGAGGGAGTTTTCTGGGGCTTTTTTGATGTCGAATTCGCGGTCAATTTCTGCGATCGCATAACCGTTTCGCTGGCCGCACTTTGGTCGCACAGTCATCCTTAGACTTTTACGAAGGAAGGTTCGGACTTTTTGGATTGAATAGTGCCTGGTGATTTAAAGGAAAATGTTGGGCAGAAGTAGGCATTTCAGTGGCCCGTTCTACGGCCGCAGAACCTCTCTGCGGACCGTAGAATGGTGGCAAAGTGAGGTAGTTTTCTGGGGATTTATTGATGTCGATTTCGCGGTCAATTTCTGCGATCGCATAACCATTTTGCTGGCCGCACTTTGGTCGCACAGTCATCCTTAGACTTTTACGAAAGAAGGTTCGGACTTTTTGGATTGAATAGTGCCTGGTGATTTAAAGGAAAATGTTGGGAAGAAGTTGGCATTTCAATGGCCCGTTCTGCGGCCGCAGAACCTCTCTGCGGACCGTAGAATGGTCGCAATGTGAGGCAGTTTTCTGGGGCATTTTTGATGTCAATTTTGCGGCTATTTCTGCGATCGCATAACCGTTTCGCGGGCCGCACTTTGGTCGCACAGTCATCCTTAGACTTTTACGAAGGGAGGTTCGTACTTTTTGGATTGAATAGTGCCTGGTGATTTAAAGGAAAATGTTGGACAGAAGTAGGCATTTCTGTGCCCCGTTCTGCGGCCGCAGAACCACTCTACGGACCGCAGAATGGTCGCAGAGTGAGGCAGTTTTCTGGGGCGTTTTTGATGTCGATTTCGCAGCTATTTCTGCGATCACATAACCATTTCGCGGGCCGCACTTTGGTCGCACAGTCATCCTTAGAGTTTTACGAAGGGAGGTTCGGACTTTTTGTATTGAATAGTGCCTGGTGATTTAAAGAAAAATGTTGGGCAGAAGTAGGAATTTCTATGCCCCGTTATGCGGCCGCAGAACTACTCTACGGACCGCAGAATGGTCGCAGAGTGAGGCAGTTTTCTGGGGAATTTTTTATGTCGATTTTGCGGCTATTTCTGCCATCGCATAACCGTTTCGCTGGCCGCACTTTGGTCGCACAGTCATCCTTAGACTTTTACGAAGGAAGGTTCGGACTTTTCTGATTGAATAGTGCCTGGAGATTTAAAGGAAAATGTTGGGCAGAAGTAGGCATTTCAGTGCCCAGTTCTACGGCCGCAGAATCTCTCTGCGGACCGTAGAATGGTCGCAAAGTGAGGCAATTTTCTGGGGCATATTTGATGTCGATTTCGCAGCTATTTCTGCGATCGCATAACCGTTTCGCGGGCCGCACTTTGGTCGCACAGTCATCCTTAGACTTTTACGAAGGGAGGTTCGGACTTTTTGGATTGAATAGTGCCTGGTGATTTAAAGGAAAATGTTGGGCAGAAGTAGGCATTTCTGTGCCCCGTTCTGTGGCCGCAAAACCACTCTACGGACCGCAGAACGGTCGCAGAGTGAGGCAGTTTTCTGGGGCGTTTTTGATGTCGATTTCGCGGCTATTTCTGCGATCGCATAACCGTTTTGCTGACCGCACTTTGGTCGCACAGTCATCCTTAGACTTTTACGAATGACGGTTCGGACTTTTTGGATTTAATAGTGCCTGGTGATTTAAAGGAAAATGTTAGGCAGACGTAGGCATTTTTGTGCCCCGTTCTGCGGCCGCAGAACCACTTTATGGACCGTAGATTGGTCACGGAGTGAGGAAGTTTTCTGGGGCTTTTTTGATGTCGATTTTGCGGTCAATTTCTGCGATCGCATAACCGTTTCGCTGGCCGCACTTTGGTCGCACAGTCATCCTTAGACTTTTACGAAGGAAGGTTCGGACTTTTTGGATTGAATAGTGCCTGGTGATTTAAAGGAAAATGTTGGGCAGAAGTAGGCATTTCTGTGGCCCGTTCTGCGGCCGCAGAACCTCTATGCAGACCGTAGAATGGTCGCAGAGTGAGGCAGTTTACTAGGGCATTTTTTATGTCAATTTTGCGGATATTTCTTCGATCGCATAACCATTTCGCGGGCCGCACTTTGGTCGCACAGTCATCCTTAGACTTTTACAAAGGGAAGTTCAGACTTTTTGGATTGAATAGTGCCGGGTGATTTAAAGGAAAATGTTGGGCAGAAGTAGGCATTTCTATGCCCCGTTCTGCGGCCGTAGAACCACTCTACGAACCGCAGAATGATCGCAGAGTGAGGCAGTTTTCTGGGGCATTTTTGAAGTCGATTTCGCGGCTATTTCTACGATCGCATAACCGTTTCGCTGGTCGCACTTTGGTCGCACAGTCATCCTTAGACTTTTACGAAGGGTGGTTCAGACTTTTTGGATTGAATAGTACCTGGTGATTTAAAGGAAAATGTTGGGCAGAAGTAGGCATTTATGTGCCCCGTACTGCGGCCGCAGAACCACTCTACGGACCGCAGAATGGTCGTAGAATGAGGCACTTTTCTGGGACGTTTATGATGTCGATTTCGCGGCTATTTCTGCGATCGCATAACCATTTCGCTGGCCGCACTTTGGTCGCACAGTCATCCTAAGACTTTTACGAAGGAAGGTTCGGACTTTTTGGATTGAATAGTGCCTGGTGATTTAAAGGAAAATGTTGGGCAGAAGTAGGCATTTCAGTGGCCCGTTCTACGGCCGCAGAACCTCTCTGCGGACCGTAGAATGGTGGCAAAGTGAGGCAGTTTTCTGGGGCATTTTTGTTGTCGATTTCGCGGCTATTTCTGCGATCGCATAACCGTTTCGCTGGCCGCACTTTGGTCGCACAGTCATCCTTAGACTTTTACGAAGGAATGTTCGGACTTTTTGGATTGAATAGTGCCTGGTGATTTAAAGGAAAATGTTAGGCAGATGTAGGCATTTTTGTGCCCCGTTCTACGGCCGCAGAACCACTCTACGGACCGCAGATTGGTCGCGGAGTGAGGCAGTTTTTTGGGGCTTTTTTGATGTCGATTTCTTGGTCAATTTTTGCGATCGCATAATCGTTTCGCTGGCTGCACTTTGGTCGCACAGTCATCCTTGCACTTTTACGAAGGAAGGTTCGGACTTTTTAGATTGAATAGTGCCTGGTGATTTAATGGAAAATGTTGGGCAGAAGTAGGCATTTCTATGCCCCGTTCTGCGGCCGTAGGACCACTCTACGGACTACAGATTGGTCGCGGAGTGAGGTAGTTTTCTGGGGCTTTTTTGATGTCGATTTCACGGTCAATTTTTGCGATCGCATAATCGTTTCGCTGGCCGCACTTGGGTCGCACAGTCATCCTTACACTTTTACGAAGGAAGGTTCAGACTTTTTGGATTGAATAGTGCCTGGTGATTTAAAGGAAAATGTTGGGCAGAAGTAGGCATTTCTGTGCCCCGTTCTGCGGCCGCAGAACCACTCTACGGACCGCAGAATGGTCGCAGAGTGAGACAGTTTTCTGGGGTATTTTTGATGTCGATTTCACGGCTATTTCTGCGATCGCATAACCGTTTCACGGGCCGCACTTTGGTCTCACAATCATCCTTAGACTTTTACGAAGAGAGGTTCAGACTTTTTGTATTGAATAGTGCCTGGTGATCTAAAGAAAAATGTTGGGCAGTAGTAGGAATTTCTATGCCCCGTTATGCGACCGCAGAACTACTCTACGGACCGCATAATGGTCGCAGAGTGAGGCAGTTTTCTGGGGCGTTTTTGATGTCGATTTCGCGGCTATTTCTGCGATCGCATAACCGTTTTGCTAGCCGCACTTTGGTCGCACAGTCATCCTTAGACTTTTACGAAGGAAGGTTCGGACTTTTCTGATTAAATAGTGCCTGGTGATTTAAAGGAAAATGTTGGGCAGAATTAGGCATTTCTGTGCTCCGTTCTGCGGCCGCAAAACCACTCTACGGACCGCAGAACGGTCGCAGAGTGAGATAGTTTTTTGGGGCATTTTTGATGTCGATTTCGTGGCTATTTCTGCAATCGCATAACCGTTTCGCTGGCCGCACTTTGGTCGCACAGTCATCCTTAGACTTTTACGAAGGAAGGTTCGGACTTTTTTGATTTAATAGTGCCTGGTGATTTAAAGGAAAATGTTAGGCAGACGTAGGCATTTTTGTGCCCCGTTCTGCGGCCGCAGAACCACTTTATGGACCGTAGATTGGTCGCGGAGTGAGGCAGTTTTCTGGGGCTTTTTTATGTCGATTTTGCGGTCAATTTCTGCGATCGCATAACCGTTTCGCTGGTCACACTTTGGTCGCACAGTCATCCTTAGACTTTTACGAAGGAAGGTTCGGACGTTTTGGATTGAATAGTGCCTGGTGATTTAAAGGAAAATGTTGGGCAGAAATAGGCATTTCAGTGGCCCGTTCTACGGCCGCAGAACCTCTCTGTGGACCGTAGAATGGTCGCAAAGTGAGGCAGTTTTCTAGGGCATTTTTGATGTCAATTTTGCGGCTATTTCTTCGATCGCATAACCATTTCGCGTGCCGCACTTTGGTCGCACAGTCATCCTTAGACTTTTACGAAGGGAGGTTCGGACTTTTTGGATTGAATAGTGCCTGGTGATTTAAAGGAAAATGTTTGGAAGAAGTAGGCATTTCAGTGGCCCCGTTCTGCGGACGCAGAACCACTCTACGGACCGCAGAATGGTCGCAGAGTGAGGCAGTTTTCTGGGGCGTTTTAGATGTCGATTTCGCGGCTATTTCTGCGATCGCATAAGCATTTCGCTGGCCGCACTTTGGTCGCACAGTCATCCTTAGACTTTTACGAAGGAAGGTTCAGACTTTTCTGATTGAATAGTGCCTGGTGATTTAAAGGAAAATGTTGGGCAGAAGTAGGCATTTCAGTGGCCCGTTCTGCGGCCGCAGAATCTCTCTGCGGACCGCAGAATGGTCGCAGAATGAGGAACTTTTCTGGGGCATTTTTGATGTCGATTTCGCGGCTATTTTTGCGATCGCATAACCGTTTCGCGGGCCGCACTTTGGTCGCACAGTCATCCTTAGACTTTTACGAAGGGAGGTTCGGACTTTTTGGATTGAATAGTGCCTGGTGATTTGAAGGAAAATGTTGGGCAGAAGTAGGCATTTCTGTGCCCCGTTCTGCGGCCACAGAACCACTCTACGGACCACAGAACGGTCGCAGAGTGAGATAGTTTTCTGGGGCATTTTTGATGTCGATTTCGCGGCTATTTCTGCAATCGCATAACCGTTTCGTTGGCCGCACTTTGGTCGCACAGTCATCCTTAGACTTTTACGAAGGAAGGTTCGGACTTTTTTAATTTAATAGTGCCTGGTGATTTAAAGGAAAATGTTAGGCAGACGTAGGCATTTTTGTGCCCCGTTCTGCGGCCGCAGAACCACTTTATGGACCGTAGATTGGTCGCGGAGTGAGGCCGTTTTCTGGGGCTTTTTTGATGTCGATTTTGCGGTCAATTTCTGCGATCGCATAACCTTTTTGCTGGTCGCACTTTGGTCACACAGTCATCCTTAGACTTTTACGAAGGAAGGTTCGGACTTTTTGGATTGAATAGTGCCTGGTGATTTAAAGGAAAATGTTGGGCAGAAGTAGGCATTTCAGTGGCCCGTTCTACGGCCGCAGAACCTCTCTGTGGACCGTAGAATGGTCGCAAAGTGAGGTAGTTTTCTAGGGCATTTTTGATGTCAATTTTGCGGCTATTTCTTCGATCGCATAACCATTTCGCGGGCCGCACTTTGGTCGCACAGTCATCCTTAGACTTTTACGAAGGGAGGTTCGGACTTTTTGGATTGAATAGTGCCTGGAGATTTAAAGGAAAATGTTGGGCAGAAGTAGGCATTTCTATGCCTCGTTCTGCGGCCGTAAAACCACTCTACAGACCGCAGAATGGTCGCAGAGTTAGGCAGTTTTCTGGGGCGTTTTTGATGTCGATTTCGCGGCTATTTCTGCGATCGCATAACCGTTTCGCTGGTCGCACTTTGGTCGCACAGTCATCCTTAGACTTTTACGAAGGAAGGTTCGGACTTTTTGGATTTAATAGTGCCTGGTGATTTAAAGGAAAATGTTAGGCAGACGTAGGCATTTTTGTTCCCCGTTCTGCGGCCGCAGAACCACTCTATGGACCTTAGATTGGTCGCGGAGTGAGGCAATTTTCTGGGGCTTTTTTTATGTCGATTTTGCGGTCAATTTCTGATATCGCATAACCGTTTCGCTGGTCGCACTTTGGTCGCACAGTCATCCTTAGACTTTTACGAAGGAAGGTTCGGACCTTTTGGATTGAATAGTGCCTGGTGATTTAAAGGAAAATGTTGGGCAGAAATAGGCATTTCAGTGGCCCGTTCTACGGCCGCAGAACCTCTCTGTGGACCGTAGAATGGTCGCAAAGTGAGGCAGTTTTCTAGGGCATTTTTGATGTCAATTTTGCGGCTATTTCTTCGATCGCATAACTATTTCGCGGGCCGCACTTTGGTCGCACAGTCATCCTTAGACTTTTACGAAGGGAGGTTCGGACTTTTTGGATTGAATAGTGCCTGGTGATTTAAAGAAAAATGTTGAGCAGAAGTAGGCATTTCAATGCCCCGTTCTGCAGCCGCAGAACCACTCTACGGACCGCAGAATGGTCGCAGAGTGAGGCAGTTTTCTGGGGAGTTTTTGATGTCGATTTCGTGGCTATTTCTGCGATCGCATAACCGTTTCGCGGGCCGCACTTTGGTCGCACAGTCATCCTTAGACTTTTACGAAGGGAGGTTCAGACTTTTTGGATTGAATAGTGCCTGGTGATTTAAAGGAAAATGTTGGGCAGAAGTAGGCATTTATGTGCCCCGTTATGCGGCCGCAGAACCACTCTACGGACCGTAGAATGGTCGCAGAATGAGGCACTTTTCTGGGGTGTTTTTGATGTCGATTTCGCGGCTATTTCTGTGATCGCATAACCATTTCGCTGGCCGCACTTTGGTCGCACAGTCATCCTAAGACTTTTACGAAGGAAGGTTCGGACTTTTTGGATTGAATAGTGCTGGTGATTTAAAGGAAAATGTTGGGCAGAAATAGGCATTTCAGTGGCCCGTTCTACGGCCGCAGAACCTCTCTACGGACCGTAGAATGGTGGCAAAATGAGGCAGTTTTTTGGGACATTTTTGTTGTCGATCTCGCGGCTATTTCTACGATTGCATAACCGTTTCGCTGGCCGCACTTATGTCGCACAGTCATCCTTAGGCTTTTACGAAGGAAGGTTCGGACTTTTTGGATTGAATAGTGCCTGGTGATTTAAAGGAAAATGTTAGACAGATGTAGGAATTTTTGTGCCCCGTTCTGCGGCCGCAGAACCACTCTACGGACCGCAGATTGGTCGCAAAGTGAGGCAGTTTTCTGGGGCTTTTTTGATGTCGATTTCACGGTCAATTTTTGCGATCGCATATTCCTTTCGCTGGCCGCACTTTGGTCGCACAGTCATCCTTACACTTTTACGAAGGAAGGTTCGGACTTTTTGGATTGAATAGTGCTTGGTGATTTAAAGGAAAATGTTGGGCAGAAGTAGGCATTTCAGTGGCCCGTTCTACGGCCGCAGAACCTCTCTGAGGACCGTAGAATGGTCGCAAAGTGAGGCAGTTTTCTAGGGCATTTTTGATGTCAATTTTGCGGCTATTTCTTCGATCGCATAACCATTTCGCGGGCCGCACTTTGGTCGCACAGTCATCCTTAGACTTTTACGAAGGGAGGTTCGGACTTTTTGGATTGAATAGTGCCTGGTGATTTAAAGGAAAATGTTGGGCAGAAGTAGGCATTTCTATGCCCCGTTCTGCGGCCGCAGAACCACTCTACGGACCGTAGAATGGTCGCAGAGTGAGGCAGTTTTCTGGGGCATTTTTGATGTCGATTTCGCGGCTATTTCTGCGAGCGCATAACCGTTTCGCAGGTCGCACTTTGGTTGCACAGTCATCCTTAGACTTTTACGAAGGGAGGTTCAGACTTTTTGGATTGAATAGTGCCTAGTGATTTAAAGGAAAATGTTGGGCAGAAGTAGGCATTTATGTGCCCCGTTATGCGGCCGCAGAACCACTCTACGAACCGCAGAATGGTCGCAGAATGAGGCACTTTTCTGGGGCATTTTTGATGTCGATTTCGCGGCTATTTCTGCGATCGCATAACCATTTCGCTGGCCGCACTTTGGTCGCACAGTCATCCTAAGACTTTTACGAAGGAAGGTTCGGACTTTTTGGATTGAATAGTGCCTGGTGATTTAAAGGAAAATGTTAGGCAGACGTAGGCATTTTTGTGCCCCGTTCTGCGGCCGCAGAACCACTCTACGGACCGCAGATTGGTCGCGAAGTGAGGCAGTTTTCTGGGGCTTTTTTGATGTCGATTTCGCGGTCAATTTTTGCGATCGCATAATCGTTTCGCTAGCCGCACTTTGGTCGCACATTCATCCTTGCACTTTTACGAAGGAAGGTTCGGACTTTTTGGATTGAATAGTGCCTGGTGATTTAAAGGAAAATGTTAGGCAGACGTAGGCATTTTTGTGCCCCGTTCTGCGGCCGCAGAACCACTCTACGGACCGCAGATTGGTCGCGAAGTGAGGCAGTTTTCTGGGGCTTTTTTGATGTCGATTTCGCGGTCAATTTTTGCGATCGCATAATCGTTTCGCTAGCCGCACTTTGGTCGCACAGTCATCCTTGCACTTTTACGAAGGAAGGTTCAGACTTTTTGGATTGAATAGTGCCTGGTGATTTAAAGGAAAATGTTGGGCAGAAGTAGGCATTTTTGTGCCCCGTTCTGCGGCCGCAGAACCACTCTACGGACCGCAGAATGGTCGCAGAGTGAGGCAGTTTTTTGGGGCGTTTTTGATGTCGATTTCGCGGCTATTTCTGCGATCGCATAACCATTTCGCGGGCCACACTTTTGTCGCACAGTCATCCTTAGACTTTTACGAAGGGAGGTTCGGACTTTTTGTATTGAATAGTGCCTGGTGATTTAAAGAAAAATGTTGGGCAGAAGTAGGAATTTCTATGCCCCGTTATGCGGCCGCAGAACTACTCTACGGACCGCAGAATGGTTGCAAAGTGAGGCAGTTTTCTGGGGCATTTTTGATGTCGTTTTCGCGGCTATTTCTGCGATCGCATAACCGTTTCGCTGGCCGCACTTTGGTCGCACAGTCATCCTTAGACTTTTACAAAGGAAGGTTCAGACTTTTCTGATTGAATAGTGCCTGGTGATTTAAAGGAAAATGTTGGGCAGAAGTAGGCATTTCAGTGGCCCGTTTTGCGGCCGCAGAATCTCTCTGCGGACCGCAGAATGGTCGCAGAATGAGGCACTTTTCTGGGGCATTTTTGATGTCGATTTCGCGGCTATTTCTGCGATCGCATAACCATTTCGCTGGCCGCACTTTGGTCGCACAGTCATCCTAAGACTTTTACGAAGGAAGGTTCGGACTTTTTGGATTGAATAGTGCCTGGTGATTTAAAGGAAAATGTTGGGCAGAAGTAGGCATTTCAGTGGCCCGTTCTACGGCCGCAGAACCTCTCTGCGGACCGTAGAATGGTGGCAAAGTGAGGCAGTTTTCTGGGGCATTTTTGTTGTCGATTTCGCGGCTATTTCTGCGATCGCATAACCGTTTCGCTGGCCGCACTTTGGTCACACAGTCATCCTTAGACTTTTACGAAGGGAGGTTTAGACTTTTTGGATTGAATAGTGCCTGGTGATTTAAAGGAAAATGTTGGGCAGAAGTAGGCATTTCTGTGCCCCATTCTGCGGCCGCAGAACCACTCTACGGACCGCATAATGGTCGCAGAGTGAGGCAGTTTTCTGGGGCATTTTTGATGTCGATTTTGCGGCTATTTTTGCGATCGCATAACCGTTTCGCTGGCCGCACTTTGGTTGCACAGTCATTCTTAGACTTTTACGAAAGGAGGTTCAGACTTTTTGGATTGAATAGTGCCTGGTGATTTAAAGAAAAATGTTGGGCAGAAGTAGGCATTTTTGTGCCCCGTTCTGCGGCCGCAGAACCGCTCTGCGGACCGCAGAATGCTCCCAGAATGAGGCAGTTTTCTGGGGCATTTTTGATGTTGATTTCGCGGCTATTTCTGCGATCGCATAACCGTTTCGCGGGCCTCACTTTGGTCGCACAGTCATCCTTAGACTTTTACGAAGGGAGGTTCGGACTTTTTATATTGAATAGTGCCTGGTGATATAAAGAAAAATGTTGGGCAAAAGTAGGAATTTCTATGCCCCGTTATGCGGCCGCAGAACTACTCTACGGACCGCAGAATGGTCGCAGAGTGAGGCAGTTTTCTGGGGCATTTTTTATGTCGATTTCGCGGCTATTTCTGCGATCGCATAACCGTTTCGCTGGCCGCACTTTGGTCGCACAGTCATCCTTAGACTTTTACGAAGGAAGGTTCGGACTTTTCTGATTGAATAGTGCCTGGTGATTTGAAGGAAAATGTTGGGCAGAAGTAGGCATTTCAGTGGCCCGTTCTGCGGCGGCAGAATCTCTCTGCGGACCGTAGAATGGTCGCAAAGTGAGGCAATTTTCTGGGGCGTATTTGATGTCGATTTTGCGGCTATTTCCGCGATCGCATAACCGTTTCGCGGGCTGCACTTTGGTCGCACAGTCTTCCTTAGACTTTTACGAAGGGAGGTTCGGACTTTTTGGATTGAATAGTGCTTGGTGATTTAAAGGAAAATGTTGGGCAGAAGTAGGCATTTCTGTGCCCCGTTCTGCGGCCGCAAAACCACTCTACGGACCGCAGAACGGTCGCAGAGTGAGGCAGTTTTCTGGGGCGTTTTTGATGTCAATTTCGCGGTTATTTCTGCGATCGCATAACCGTTTCGCTGGCCGCACTTTGGTCGCACAGTGATCCTTAGACTTTTACGAAGGGAGGTTCGGACTTTTTGTATTGAATAGTGCCTGGTGATTTAAAGAAAAATGTTGGGCAGAAGTAGGAATTTCTATGCCCCGTTATGCGGCCGCAGAACTACTCTACGGACCGCAGAATGGTCGCATAGTGAGGCAGTTTTCTGGGGCGTTTTTGATGTCGATTTCGCGGCTATTTCTGCGATCGCATAACCGTTTCGCTGGCCGCACTTTGGTCGCACAGTCATCCTTAGACTTTTACAAAGGAAGGTTCGGACTTTTCTGATTGAATAGTGCCTGGTGATTTAAAGGAAAATGTTGGGCAGAAGTAGGCATTTCAGTGGCCCGTTCTACGGCTGCAGAACCTCTCTGCGGACCGTAGAATGGTGGCAAAGTGAGGCAGTTTTCTGGGGCGTTTTTGTTGTCGATTTCGCAGCTATTTCTGCGATCGCAAAACCGTTTCGCTGGCCGCACTTTGGTCGCACAGTCATCCTTAGACTTTTACGAAGGGAGGTTCGGACCTTTTGGATTGAATAGTGCCTGGTGATTTAAAGGAAAATGTTGGGCAGAAGTAGGCATTTCAGTGGCCCGTTCTACGGCCGCAGAACCTCTCTGCGGACCGTAGAATGGTGGCAAAGTGAGGCAGTTTTCTGGGGCATTTTTGTTGTCGATTTCGCGGCTATTTCTGCGATCGCATAACCGTTTCGCTGGCCGCACTTTGGTCGCACAGTCATCCTTAGACTTTTACGAAGGGAGGTTCGGACCTTTTGGATTGAATAGTGCCTGGTGATTTAAAGGAAAATGTTGGGCAGAAATAGGCATTTCAGTGGCCCGTTCTACGGCCGCTGAACCTCTCTGTGGACCGTAGAATGGTCGCAAAGTGAGGCAGTTTTCTAGGGCATTTTTTATGTCAATTTTGCGGCTATTTCTTCGATCGCATAACTATTTCGCAGGCCGCACTTTGGTCGCACAGTCATCCTTAGACTTTTACGAAGGGAGGTTCGGACTTTTTGGATTGAATCGTGCCTGGTGATTTAAAGAAAAATGTTGAGCCGAAGTAGGCATTTCTATGCCCCGTTCTGCAGCCGCAGAACCACTCTACGGATCGCAGAATGGTTGTAGAGTGAGGCAGTTTTCTGGGGCATTTTTGATGTCGATTTCGCGGCTATTTCTGCGATCGCATAACCGTTTCGCGGGTCGCACTTTGGTCGCACAGTCATCCTTAGACTTTTACGAAGGGAGGTTTAGACTTTTTGGATTGAATAGTGCCTGGTGATTAAAAGGAAAATGTTGTGCAGAAGTAGGCATTTATGTGCCCCGTTATGCGGCCGCAGAACCACTCTACGGACCGCAGAATGGTCGCAGAATGAGGCACTTTTCTGGGGTGTTTTTTATGTCGATTTCACGGCTATTTCTGCGATCGCATAACCATTTCGCTGGCCGCACTTTGGTCGCACAGTCATCCTAAGACTTTTACGAAGGAAGGTTCGGACTTTTTGGATTGAATAGTGCTGGTGATTTAAAAGAAAATGTTGGGCAGAAATAGGCATTTCAGTGGCCCGTTCTATGGCCGCAGAACCTCTCTGCGGACCGTAGAATGGTGGCAAAGTGAGGCAGTTTTTTGGGGCGTTTTTGTTGTCGATTTCGCGGCTATTTCTGCGATTGCATAACCGTTTCGCTGGCCGCACTTATGTCGCACAGTCATCCTTAGGCTTTTACGAAGGAAGGTTCGGACTTTTTGGATTGAATAGTGCCTGGTGATTTAAAGGAAAATGTTAGGCAGACGTAGGAATTTTTGTGCACCGTTCTGCGGCCGCAGAACCACTCTACGGACCGCAGATTGGTCGCGAAGTGAGGCAGTTTTCTGGGGCTTTTTTGATGTCGATTTCACGGTCAATTTTTGCGATCGCATATTCCTTTCGCTGGCCGCACTTTGGGCGCACAGTCATCCTTACACTTTTACGAAGGAAGGTTTGGACTTTTTGGATTGAATAGTGCCTGGTGATTTAAAGGAAAATGTTGGGCAGAAGTAGGCATTTCAGTGGCCCGTTCTACGGCCGCAGAACCTCTCTGTGGACCGTAGAATGGTCGCAAAGTGAGGCAGTTTTCTAGGGCATTTTTGATGTCAATTTTGCGGCTATTTCTTCGATCGGATAACCATTTCGCGGGCCGCACTTTGGTCGCACAGTCATCCTTAGACTTTTATGAAGGGAGGTTTGGACTTTTTGGATTGAATAGTGCCTGGTGATTTAAAGGAAAATGTTGGGCAGAAGTAGGCATTTCTATGCCCCGTTCTGCGGCCGCAGAACCACTCTACGGACCGCAGAATAGTCGCAGAGTGAGGCAGTTTTCTTGGGCATTTTTGATGTCGATTTCGCGGCTATTTCTGCGATCGCATAACCGTTTCGCTGGTCGCACTTTGGTTGCTCAGTCATCCTTAGACTTTTACGAAGGGAGGTTCAGACTTTTTGGATTGAATAGTGCCTAGTGATTTAAAGGAAAATGTTGGGCAGAAGTAGGCATTTATGTGCCCCGTTATGCGGCCGCAGAAACACTCTACGGACCGCAGAATGGTCACAGAATGAGGCACTTTTCTGGGGCGTTTTTGATGTCGATTTCGCGGCTATTTCTGCGATCGCATAACCGTTTCACTGGCCGCACTTTGGTCGCACAGTCATCTTAAGACTTTTACGAAGGAAGGTTCGGACTTTTTGGATTGAATAGTGCCTGGTGATTAAAAGGAAAATGTTGGGCAGAAATAGGCATTTCAGTGGCCTGTTCTACAGCCGCAGAACCTCTCTGCGGACCGTAGAATGGTAGCAAAGTGAGGTAGTTTTTTGGTGCGTTTTTGTTGTCGATTTCGCGGCAATTTCTGCGATTGCATAACCGTTTTGCTGGCCGCACTTTGGTCGCACAGTCATCCTTAGACTTTTACGAAGGAAGGTTCGGACTTTTTGGATTGAATAGTGCATGGTGATTTAAAGGAAAATGTTAGGCAGACGTAGGCATTTTTGTGCCCCGTTCTGCGGCCGCAGAACCACTCTACGGACTGCAGATTGGTCGCGAAGTGAGGCAGTTTTCTGGGGCTTTTTTGATGTCGATTTCGCGGTCAATTTTTGCGATCGCATAATCGTTTTGCTAGCCGCACTTTGGTCGCACAGTCATCCTTACACTTTTACGAAGGAAGGTTCGGACTTTTTGGATTGAATAGTGCCTGGTGATTTAAAGGAAAATGTTGGGCAGAAGTAGGCATTTCTGTGCCCCGTTCTGCGGCCGCAGAACCACTCTACGGACCGCAGAATGGTCGCAGAATGAGGCAGTTTTCTGGGGCATTTTTGATGTCGATTTCGCGGCTATTTCTGCGATCGCATAACCGTTTCGCTGGCCGCACTTTGGTCGCACAGTCATCCTTAGACTTTTACAAAGGAAGGTTCAGACTTTTCTGATTGAATAGCGCCTGGTGATTTTAAGGAAAATGTTGGGCAGAAGTAGGCATTTCAGTGGCCCGTTCTGCGGCCGCAGAATCTCTCTGCGGACCGCAGAATGGTCGCAGAATGAGGCACTTTTCTGGGGCATTTTTGATGTCGATTTCGCGGCTATTTCTGCGATCGCATAACCATTTCGCTGGCCGCACTTTGGTCGCACAGTCATCCTAAGACTTTTACGAAGGAAGGTTCGGACTTTTTGGATTGAATAGTGCCTGGTGATTTAAAGGAAAATGTTGGGCAGAAGTAGGCATTTCAGTGGCCCGTTCTACGGCCGCAGAACCTCTCTGCGGACCGTAGAATGGTGGCAAAGTGAGGCAGTTTTCTGGGGCATTTTTGTTGTCGATTTCGCGGCTATTTCTGCGATCGCATAACCGTTTCGCTGGCCGCACTTTGGTCACACAGTCATCCTTAGACTTTTACGAAGGGAGGTTCAGACTTTTTGGATTGAATAGTGCCTGGTGATTTAAAGAAAAATGTTGGGCAGAAGTAGGCATTTCTGTGCCCCATTCTGCGGCCGCAGAACCACTCTACGGACCGCATAATGGTCGCAGAGTGAGGCAGTTTTCTGGGGCATTTTTGATGTCGATTTTGCGGCTATTTTTGCGATCGCATAACCGTTTCGCTGGCCGCACTTTGGTTGCACAGTCATTCTTAGACTTTTACGAAGGGAGGTTCAGACTTTTTGGATTGAATAGTGCCTGGTGATATAAAGAAAAATGTTGGGCAGAAGTAGGAATTTCTATGCCCCGTTATGCGGCCGCATAACTACTCTACGGACCGCAGAATGGTCGCAGAGTGAGGCAGTTTTCTAGGGCATTTTTGATGTCGATTTCGCGGCTATTTCTGCGATCGCATAACCGTTTCGCTGGCCGCACTTTGGTCGCACAGTCATCCTTACACTTTTACGAAGGAAGGTTCGGACTTTTTGGATTGAATAGTGCCTGGTGATTTAAAGGAAAATGTTGGGCAGAAGTAGGCATTTCAGTGGCCCGTTCTGCGGCCGCAGAATCTCTCTGCGGACCGTAGAATGGTCGCAAAGTGAGGCAATTTTCTGGGGCGTATTTGATGTCGATTTTGCGGCTATTTCTGCGATCGCATAACCGTTTCGCGGGCCGCACTTTGGTCGCACAGTCTTCCTTAGACTTTTACGAAGGGAGGTTCGGACTTTTTGGATTGAATGGTGCTTGGTGATTTAAAGGAAAATGTTTGGCAGAAGTAGGCATTTCTGTGCCCCGTTCTGCGGCCGCAGAACTACTCAACGGACCGCAGAATGGTCGCATAGTGAGGCAGTTTTCTGGGGCGTTTTTGATGTCGATTTCGCGGCTATTTCTGCGATCGCATAACCGTTTCGCTGGCTGCACTTTGGTCGCACAGTCATCCTTAGACTTTTACAAAGGAAGGTTCGGACTTTTTGGATTGAATAGTGCCTGGTGATTTAAAGAAAAATGTTGGGCAGAAGTAGGCATTTCTGTGCCCCATTCTGCGGCCGCAGAACCACTCTACGGACCGCATAATGGTCGCAGAGTGAGGCAGTTTTCTGGGGCATTTTTGATGTCGATTTTGCGGCTATTTTTGCGATCGCATAACCGTTTCGCTGGCCGCACTTTGGTTGCACAGTAATTCTTAGACTTTTACGAAGGGAGGTTCAGACTTTTTGGATTGAATAGTGCCTGGTGATTTAAAGAAAAATGTTGGGCAGAAGTAGGCATTTTTGTGCCCCGTTCTGCGGCCGCAGAACCGCTCTGCGGACCGCAGAATGCTCCCAGAATGAGGCAGTTTTCTTGGGCATTTTTTATGTTGATTTCGCGGCTATTTCTGCGATCGCATAACCGTTTCGCGGGCCTCACTTTGGTCGCACAGTCATCCTTAGACTTTTACGAAGGGAGGTTCGGACTTTTTGTATTGAATAGTGCCTGGTGATATAAAGAAAAATGTTGGGCAGAAGTAGGAATTTCTATGCCCCGTTATGCGGCCGCAGAACTACTCTACGGACCGCAGAATGGTCGCAGAGTGAGGCAGTTTTCTGGGGCATTTTTGATGTCGATTTCGCGGCTATTTCTGCGATCGCATAACCGTTTCGCTGGCCGCACTTTGGTCGCACAGTCATCCTTAGACTTTTACGAAGGAAGGTTCGGACTTTTCTGATTGAATAGTGCCTGGTGATTTAAAGGAAAATGTTGGGCAGAAGTAGGCATTTCAGTGGCCCGTTCTGCGGCCGCAGAATATTTCTGCGGACCGTAGAATGGTCGCAAAGTGAGGCAATTTTCTGGGGCGTATTTGATGTCGATTTTGCGGCTATTTCTGCGATCGCATAACCGTTTCGCGGGCCGCACTTTGGTCGTACAGTCTTCCTTAGACTTTTACGAAGGGAGGTTCGGACTTTTTGGATTGAATAGTGCCTGGTGATTTAACGGAAAATGTTGGGCAGAAGTAGGCATTTCTGTGCCCGGTTCTGCGGCCGCAAAACCACTTTATGGACCGCAGAACGGTCGCAGAGTGAGGCAGTTTTGTGGGGCATTTTTGATGTCGATTTCGCGGTTATTTCTGCGATCGCATAACCGTTTCGCTGGCCGCACTTTGGTCGCACAGTCATCCTTAGAATTTTACGAAGGAAGGTCCGGACTTTTTGGATTTAATAGTGCCTGGTGATTTAAAGGAAAATGTTAGGCAGACGTAGGCATTTTTGTGCCACCGTTCTGCGGCCGCAGAACCACTTTATGGACCGTAGATTGGTCGCGGAGTGAGGCAGTTTCTGGGGCGTATTTGATGACAATTTTGCGGCTATTTCTTCGATCGCATAACCATTTCGCGGGCCGCACTTTGGTTGCACAGTCATCCTTAGACTTTTACGAAGGGAGGTTCGGACTTTTTGGATTGAATAGTGCCTGGTGATTTAAAGGAAAATGTTGGGCAGAAGTAGGCATTTCTGTGCCCCGTTCTACGGCAGCAGAACCACTTTACGGACCGCAGATTGGTCGCGGAGTGAGGTAGTTTTCTAGGGCTTTTTTGATGTCGATTTCGCGGTCAATTTTTGCGATCGCATAACCGTTTCGCTAGCCGCACTTTGGTCGCGCAGTCATCCTTACACTTTTACGAAGGAAGGTTCGGACTTTTTGGATTGAATAGTGCCTGGTGATTTAAAGGAAAATGTTGGGCAGAAGTAGGCATTTCTGTGCCCCGTTCGGCGGCCGCAGAACCACTCTACGGACCGCAGAATGGTCGCAAAGTGAGGCAGTTTTCTGGGGCGTTTTTGATGTCGATTTCGCAGTTATTTCTGCAATCGCATAACCGTTTCGCGGGCCACACTTTTGTCGCACAGTCATCCTTAGACTTTTACGAAGGGAGGTTCGGACTTTTTGTATTGAATAGTGCCTGGTGATTTAAAGAAAAATGTTGGGCAGAAGTAGGAATTTCTATGCCCCGTTATGCGGCCGCAGAACTACTCTACGGACCGCAGAATGGTCGCAGAGTGAGGCAGTTTTCTGGGGCATTTTTGATGTCGATTTCGCGGCTATTTCTACGATCGCATAACCGTTTCGCTGGCCGCACTTTGGTCGCACAGTCATCCTTAGACTTTTACGAAGGAAGGTTCGGACTTTTTTGGATTGAATAGTGCCTGGTGATTTAAAGGAAAATGTTGGGCAGAAGTAGGCATTTCAGTGGCCCGTTCTGCGGCCGCAGAATCTCTCTGCGGACCGTAGAATGGTCGCAAAGTGAGGCAATTTTCTGGGGCGTATTTGATGTCGATTTTGCGGCTATTTCTGCGATCGCATAACCGTTTCGCGGGCCGCACTTTGGTCGCACAGTCTTCCTTAGACTTTTACGAAGGGAGGTTCGGACTTTTTGGATTGAATGGTGCTTGGTGATTTAAAGGAAAATGTTTGGCAGAAGTAGGCATTTCTGTGCCCCGTTCTGCGGCCGCAGAACTACTCAACGGACCGCAGAATGGTCGCAGAGTGAGGCAGTTTTGTGGGGCATTTTTGATGTCGATTTCGCGGTTATTTCTGCGATCGCATAACCGTTTCGCTGGCCGCACTTTGGTCGCACAGTCATCCTTAGACTTTTACAAAGGAAGGTTCGGACTTTTTGGATTGAATAGTGCCTGGTGATTTAAAGAAAAATGTTGGGCAGAAGTAGGCATTTCTGTGCCCCATTCTGCGGCCGCAGAACCACTCTACGGACCGCATAATGGTCGCAGAGTGAGGCATTTTTCTGGGGCATTTTTGATGTCGATTTCGCAGCTATTTTTGCGATCGCATAACCGTTTCGCTGGCCGCACAGTCATCCTTAGACTTTTACAAAGGGAGGTTCAGACTTTTTGGATTGAATAGTGCCTGGTGAATTAAAGAAAAATGTTGGGCAGAAGTAGGCATTTTTGTGCCCCGTTATGCGGCCGCAGAATCTCTCTGCGGACCGCAGAATGGTCGCAGAATGAGGCACTTTTCTGGGGCATTTTTGATGTCGATTTCGCGGCTATTTCTGCGATCGCATAACCATTTCGCTGGCCGCACTTTGGTCGCACAGTCATCCTAAGACTTTTACGAAGGAAGGTTCGGACTTTTTGGATTGAATAGTGCCTGGTGATTTAAAGGAAAATGTTGGGCAGAAGTAGGCATTTCAGTGGCCCGTTCTGTGGCCGCAGAACCTCTCTGCGGACCGTAGAATGGTCGCAAAGTGAGGCAATTTTCTGAGGCGTATTTGATGTTGATTTCGCGGCTATTTCTGCGATCGCATAACCGTTTCGCGGGCCGCACTTTGGTTGCACAGTCATCCTTAGACTTTTACGAAGGGAGGTTCGGACTTTTTGGATTGAATAGTGCCTGGTGATTTAAAGGAAAATGTTGGGCAGAAGTAGGCATTTCTGTGCCCCATTCTGCGGCCGCAATGCCATTCTACGGACCGCAGAACGGTCGCAGAGTGAGGCAGTTTTCTGGGGCATTTTTGATGTCGATTTCGCGGCTATTTCTGCGATCGCATAACCGTTTCGCTGGCCGCACTTTGGTCGCACATTCATCCTTAGACTTTTACGAAGGAAGGTTCGGACTTTTCTGATTGAATAGTGCCTGGTGATTTAAAGGAAAATGTTGGACAGAAGTAGGCATTTCTGTGCCCCGTTCTGCGGCCGCAGAACCACTCTACAGACCGCAGATTGGTCGCGGAGTGAGGCAGTTTTCTGGGGCTTTTTTGATGTCGATTTCGCAGTAAATTTATGCGATCGCATAATCGTTTCGCTGGCCGCACTTTGGTCGCACAGTCATCCTTACACTTTTACGAAGGAAGGTTCGGACTTTTTGGATTGAATAGTGCCTGGTGATTTAAAGGAAAATGTTGGGCAGAAGTAGGCCTTTCAGTGGCCCGTTCTGCGGCCGCATAACCTCTCTGCGGACCATAGAATGGTCGCAAAGTGAAGCAGTTTTCTGGGGCGTTTTTGATGTCAATTTCGCGGCTATTTCTGCTATCGCATAACCGTTTCGCAGGCCGCACTTTGGTCGCACAGTCATCCTTAGACTTTTACGAAGGGAAGTTCGGACCTTTTTGATTGAATAGTGCCTGGTGATTTAAAGGAAAATGTTTGGCAGAAGTAGGCATTTCTGTGCCCCGATATGCGGCCGTAGAACCACTCTACGGACCGCAGAATGGTCGTAGAGTGAGGCAGTTTTCTGGGGCATTTTTGATGTCAATTTCGCGGCTATTTCTGCGATCGCATAACCGTTTGCTGGCTGCACTTTGGTCGCACAGTCATCCTTAGACTTTTACGAAGGAAGGTTCGGAATTTTTGGATTGAATAGTGCCTGGTGATTTAAAGGAAAATGTTGGGCAGAAGTAGGCATTTTTGTGCCCCGTTCTGCGGCCGCAGAACAAATCTACGGACCGCAGAACGGTCGCAGAGTGAGGCAGTTTTCTTGGGCATTTTTGATGTCGATTTCGCGGCTATTTCTGTGATCGCATAACCGTTTCGCTGGCCGCACTTTGGTCGCACAGTCATCCTTAGACTTTTACGAAGGAAGGTTCGGAATTTTTGGATTGAATAGTGCCTGGTGATTTAAAGGAAAATTTTGGGCAGAAGTAGGCATTTTTGTGCCCCGTTCTGCGGCCGCAGAACAAATCTACGGACCGCAGAACGGTCGCAGAGTGAGGCAGTTTTCTTGGGCATTTTTGATGTCGATTTCGCGGCTATTTCTGTGATCGCATAACCGTTTCGCTGGCCGCACTTTGGTCGCACAGTCATCCTTAGACTTTTACGAAGGATGTTCGGACTTTTTGGATTGAATAGTGCCTGGTGATTTAAAGGAAAATTTTGGGCAGAAGTAGGCATTTTTATGCCCCGTTCTGCGGCCGCAGAACCGCTCTACGGACCGCAGATTGGTCGCGGAGTTTTCTGGGGCTTTTTTGATGTCGATTTCGAGGTCAATTTCTGCGATGGCATAACCGTTTCGCTGGCCGCACTTTGGTCGCACAGTCATCCTTAGACTTTTAAGAAGGAAGGTTCGGACTTTTTGGCTTGAATAGTGCCTGGTGATTTAAAGGAAAATGTTGGGCAGAAGTAGGCATTTCAGTGGCCCGTTCTACGGCCGCAGAACCTCTCTGCGGACCGCAGAACGGTCGCAGAGTGAGGCAGTTTTCTGGGGCATTTTTTATGTCGATTTCGCGGCTATTTCTGCGATTGCATAACCGTTTCGCTGGCCGCACTTTGGTCGCACAGTCATCCTTAGATTTTTACGAAGGAAGGTTCAGACTTTTTGGATTGAATAGTGCCTGGTGATTTAAAGGAAAATGTTGGGCAGCAGTAGGCATTTCTGTGCCCCGTTCTGCGGCCGCAGAACCACTCTACGGACCGCTGAACGGTCGCAGAGTGAGGCAGTTTTCTGGGGCATTTTTGATGTCAATTTCGCGGCTATTTCTGCGATCGCATAAACGTTTCGCGGGCCGCACTTTGGTCGCACAGTGATCCTTAAACTTTTACGAAGGGAGGTTCGGACTTTTTGGATTGAATAGTGCCTGGTGATTTAAAGGAAAATGTTGGGCAGAAGTAGGCATTTCTATGCCCAGTTTTGCGGTCGCAGAACCACTCTACGGACCGCAGAATGGTCGTAGATTGAGGCAGTTTTCTGGGGCATTTTTGATGTCAATTTCGCAGCTATTTCTGCAATCGCATAACCGTTTCGCTGGCTGCACTTTGGTCGCACAGTCATCCTTAGACTTTTACGAAGGAAGGTTCGGACTCTTTGGATTGAATAGTGCCTGGTGATTTAAAGGAAAATGTTGGGCAGAAATAGGCATTTCTATGCCCCGTTCTGCTGCCGCAGAACCACTCCACGGACCGCAGATTAGTCACGGAGTGAGGCAGTTTTCTGGGGCTTTTTTGATGTCGATTTCGAGGTTAATTTCTGCGATCGCATAATCGTTTCGCGGGCCGCACTTTGGTCGCACTGTCATCCTTAGACTTTTGCGCAGGGAGGTTTGGACTTTTTGGATTGAATAGTGCCTGGTGATTTAAAGGAAAATGTTGGGCAGAAGTAGGCATTTTTGTGCCCCGTTCTGCGGCCCGCAGAACCACTCTACGGACCGCAGAACGGTCGCAGAGTGAGGCATTTTTCTGGGGCATTTATGATGTCGATTTCGCAGCTATTTCTGCGATCGCATAACCGTTTCGCGGGCCGCACTTTGGTCGCACAGTCATCCTTAGACTTTTACGAAATGAGGTTCGGACACTTTGGATTGAATAGTGCCTGGTGATTTAAAGGAAAATGTTGGGCAGAAATAGGCATTTCTATGCCCCGTTCTGCTGCCACAGAACCACTCCACGGACCGCAAATTAGTCACGGAGTGAGGCAGTTTTCTGGGGCTTTTTTGATGTCGATTTCGAGGTTAATTTCTGCGATCGCATAATCGTTTCGCGGGCCGCACTTTGGTCGCACAGTCATCCTTAGACTTTTGCGCAGGGAGGTTTGGACTTTTTGGATTGAATAGTGCCTGGTGATTTAAAGGAAAATGTTGGGCAGAAGTAGGCATTTCTGTGCCCCGTTCTGCGGCCGCAGAACCACTCTTCGGACCACAGAACGGTCGCAGAATGAGGCATTTTTCTGGGGCATTTTTGATGTCGATTTCGCGGCTATTTCTGAGATCGCATAACCGTTTTGCGGGCCGCACTTTGGTTGCACAGTCATCCTTAGACTTTTACGAAATGATGTTCGGACTTTTTGGATTGAATAGTGCCTGGTGATTTAAAGGAAAATTTTGGGCAGAAGTAGGCATTTTTATGCCCCGTTCTGCGGCCGCAGAACCGCTCTACGGACCGCAGATTGGTCGCGGAATTTTCTGGGGCTTTTTTGATGTCGATTTCGAGGTTAATTTCTGCGATCGCATAACCGTTTCGCTGGCCGCACTTTGGTCGCACAGTCATCCTTAGACTTTTAAGAAGGAAGGTTCGCACTTTTTGGATTGAATAGTGCCTGGTGATTTAAAGGAAAATGTTGGGCAGAAGTAGGCATTTCAGTGGCCCGTTCTGCGGCCGCAGAACCTCTCTGCGGACCGTAGAATGGTCGCAAAGTGAAGCAGTTTTCTGGGGCATTTTTGATGTCGATTTCGCGGCTATTTCTGCTATCGCATAACCGTTTCGCGGGCCGTACTTTGGTCGCACAGTCATCCTTAGACTTTTACGAAATGAGGTTCGGACTTTTTGGATTGAATAGTGCCTGGTGATTTAAAGGAAAATATTGGGCAGAAGTAGGCATTTCTGTGCCCCGTTCTGTGGCCGCAAAACCACTCTACGGACCGCAGAATAGTCGCAGAGTGAGGCAGTTTTCTGGGGCATTTTTTATGTCAATTTCGCGGCTATTTCTGCGATCGCATAACCGTTTCGAGGGCTGCACTTTGGTCGCACAGTCATCCTTAGACTTTTACGAAGGGAGGTTCGGACTTTTTGGATTGAATAGTGCCTGGTGATTTAAAGGAAAATGTATGGCAGAAGTAGGCATTTCTGTGCCCCGTTTTACGGCCGCAGAACCACTCTACGGACCGCAGAACGGTCGCAGAGTGAGGCAGTTTTCTGGGGCATTTTTGATGTCGATTTCGCGGTTATTTCTGCAATCGCATAACAGTTTTGCTGGCCGCACTTTGGTCGCACAGTCATCCTTAGACTTTTACGAAGGAAGGTTCGGACTTTTTGGATTGAATAGTGCCTGGTGATTTAAAGGAAAATGTTGGGCAGAAGTAGGCATTTCTGTGCCCCGTTCTGCGGCCGCAGAACCACTCTACGGACCGCTGAACGGTCGCAGAGTGAGGCATTTTTCTGGGGCATTTTTTATGTCGATTTCGCGGCTATTTCTTCGATCGCATAACCGTTTCGCAGGCTGCACTTTGGTCGCACAGTCATCCTTAGACTTTTACGAAGGGAGGTTCGGACTTTTTGGATTGAATAGTGCCTGGTGATTTACAGGAAAATATTTGGCAGAAGTAGGCAATTTTATGCCCCGTTCTGCGACCGCAGAACCACTGTACGGACTGCATATTGGTCGGGGAGTTTTCTGGGGCATTTTTGATGTCGATTTTGCGGCTATTTCTGTGATTGCATAACCGTTTCGCGGGCCGCACTTTGGTCGCACAGTCATCCTTAGACTTTTACGAAGGGAGGTTCGGACTTTTTGTATTGAATAGTGCGTGGTGATTTAATGAAAAATGTTGGGCAGAAGTAGGAATTTCTATGCCCCGTTATGCGGCCGCAGAACTACTCTACGGACCGCAGAATGGTCGCAGAGTGAGGCAGTTTTTTGGGGCATTTTTTAATGTCTATTTCACGACTATTTCTGCGATCGCATAACCGTTTCGCTGGCTGCACTTTGGTCGCACAGTCATCCTTAGACTTTTACGAAGGAAGGTTCGGACTTTTCTGATTGAATAGTGCCTGGTGATTTAAAGGAAAATGTTGGGCAGAAGTAGGCATTTCAGTGGCCCGTTCTTCGGCCGTAGAATCTCTCTGCGGACCGCAGAATGGTCGCAGAATGAGGCACTTTTCTGGGGCGTTTTTGATGTCGATTTCGCGGCTATTTCTGCGATCGCATAACCGTTTCGCTGGCCGCACTTTGGTCGCACGGTCATTCTAAGACTTTTACGAAGGAAGGTTTGGACTTTTTGGATTGAATAGTGCCTGGTGATTTAAAGGAAAATGTTGGGCAGAAGTAGGCATTTCAGTGGCCCGTTCTACGGCCGCAGAACCTCTCTGCGGACCGTAGAATGGTGGCAAAGAGAGGCAGTTTTCTGGGGCATTTTTGATGTCGATTTTGCGGCTATTTTTGCGATCGCATAACCGTTTCGCTGGCCGCACTTTGGTCGCACAGTCATCCTTAGACTTTTACGAAGGGAGGTTTAGACTTTTTGGATTGAATAGTGCCTGGTGATTTAAAGGAAAATGTTGGGCAGAAGTAGGCATTTCTGTGCCTCGTTCTGCGGCCGCAGAACCACTCTACGGACCGCAGAACGGTCGAAGAGTGAGGCATTTTTCTGGGGCATTTTTGATGTCGATTTCGCAGCTATTTTTGCGATCGCATAACCGTTTCGCTGGCCGCACTTTGGTCGCACAGTCATCCTTAGACTTTTACGAAGGGAGGTTCGGACTTTTTGGATTGAATAGTGCCTGGTGATTTAAAGGAAAATGTTGGGCAGAAGTAGGCATTTCAGTGGCCCGTTCTGCGGCCGCAGAACCTCTCTGCGGACCGTAGAATGGTCGCAAAGTGAAGCAGTTTTCTGGGGCATTTTTGATGTCGATTTCGCGGCTATTTCTGCTATCGCATAACCGTTTCGCGGGCCGTACTTTGGTCGCACAGTCATCCTTAGACTTTTACGAAATGAGGTTCGGACTTTTTGGATTGAATAGTGCCTGGTGATTTAAAGGAAAATATTGGGCAGAAGTAGGCATTTCTGTGCCCCGTTCTGTGGCTGCAAAACCACTCTACGGACCGCAGAATAGTCGCAGAGTGAGGCAGTTTTCTGGGGCATTTTTTATGTCAATTTCGCGGCTATTTCTGCGATCGCATAACCGTTTCGAGGGCTGCACTTTGGTCGCACAGTCATCCTTAGACTTTTACGAAGGGAGGTTCGGACTTTTTGGATTGAATAGTGCCTGGTGATTTAAAGGAAAATGTATGGCAGAAGTAGGCATTTCTGTGCCCCGTTTTACGGCCGCAGAACCACTCTACGGACCGCAGAACGGTCGCAGAGTGAGGCAGTTTTCTGGGGCATTTTTGATGTCGATTTCGCGGTTATTTCTGCAATCGCATAACAGTTTTGCTGGCCGCACTTTGGTCGCACAGTCATCCTTAGACTTTTACGAAGGAAGGTTCGGACTTTTTGGATTGAATAGTGCCTGGTGATTTAAAGGAAAATGTTGGGCAGAAGTAGGCATTTCTGTGCCCCGTTCTGCGGCCGCAGAACCACTCTACGGACCGCTGAACGGTCGCAGAGTGAGGCATTTTTCTGGGGCATTTTTTATGTCGATTTCGCGGCTATTTCTTCGATCGCATAACCGTTTTGCAGGCTGCACTTTGGTCGCACAGTCATCCTTAGACTTTTACGAAGGGAGGTTCGGACTTTTTGGATTGAATAGTGCCTGGTGATTTACAGGAAAATATTTGGCAGAAGTAGGCAATTTTATGCCCCGTTCTGCGACCGCAGAACCACTGTACGGACTGCATATTGGTCGCGGAGTTTTCTGGGGCATTTTTGATGTCGATTTTGCGGCTATTTCTGTGATTGCATAACCGTTTCGCGGGCCGCACTTTGGTCGCACAGTCATCCTTAGACTTTTACGAAGGGAGGTTCGGACTTTTTGTATTGAATAGTGCGTGGTGATTTAAAGAAAAATGTTGGGCAGAAGTAGGAATTTCTATGCCCCGTTATGCGGCCGCAGAACTACTCTACGGACCGCAGAATGGTCGCAGAGTGAGGCAGTTTTTTGGGGCATTTTTTAATGTCTATTTCACGACTATTTCTGCGATCGCATAACCGTTTCGCTGGCTGCACTTTGGTCGCACAGTCATCCTTAGACTTTTACGAAGGAAGGTTCGGACTTTTCTGATTGAATAGTGCCTGGTGATTTAAAGGAAAATGTTGGGCAGAAGTAGGCATTTCAGTGGCCCGTTCTTCGGCCGTAGAATCTCTCTGCGGACCGTAGAATGGTCGCAGAATGAGGCACTTTTCTGGGGCGTTTTTGATGTCGATTTCGCGGCTATTTCTGCGATCGCATAACCGTTTCGCTGGCCGCACTTTGGTCGCACGGTCATTCTAAGACTTTTACGAAGGAAGGTTTGGACTTTTTGGATTGAATAGTGCCTGGTGATTTAAAGGAAAATGTTGGGCAGAAGTAGGCATTTCAGTGGCCCGTTCTACGGCCGCAGAACCTCTCTGCGGACCGTAGAATGGTGGCAAAGAGAGGCAGTTTTCTGGGGCATTTTTGATGTCGATTTTGCGGCTATTTTTGCGATCGCATAACCGTTTCGCTGGCCGCACTTTGGTCGCACAGTCATCCTTAGACTTTTACGAAGGGAGGTTTAGACTTTTTGGATTGAATAGTGCCTGGTGATTTAAAGGAAAATGTTGGGCAGAAGTAGGCATTTCTGTGCCTCGTTCTGCGGCCGCAGAACCACTCTACGGACCGCAGAATGGTCGAAGAGTGAGGCATTTTTCTGGGGCATTTTTGATGTCGATTTCGCAGCTATTTTTGCGATCGTATAACCGTTTCGCTGGCCGCACTTTGGTCGCACAGTCATCCTTAGACTTTAACGAAATGAGGTTCGGACTTTTTGGATTGAATAGTGCCTGGTGATTTAAAGGAAAATGTTGGGCAGAAGTAGGCATTTCTGGGCCCCGTTCTGCGGCCGCAGAACCACTCTACGGACCGCAGAACGGTCGCAGAGTGAGGCATTTTTCTGGGGCATTTTTGATGTCGATTTCGCGGCTATTTCTGCGATCGCATAACCGTTTCGCGGGCCGCACTTTGGTCGCACAGTCATCCTTAGACTTTTACGAAATGATGTTCGGACTTTTTGGATTGAATAGTGCCTGGTGATTTAAAGGAAAATTTTGGGCAGAAGTAGGCATTTTTATGCCCCGTTCTGCGGCCGCAGAACCGCTCTACGGACCGCAGATTGGTCGCGGAGTTTTCTGGGGCTTTTTTGATGTCGATTTCGAGGTCAATTTCTGTGATCGCATAACCGTTTCGCTGGCCGCACTTTGGTCGCACAGTCATCCTTAGACTTTTACGAAGGAAGGTTCGGACTTTTCTGATTGAATAGTGCCTGGTGATTTAAAGGAAAATGTTGGGCAGAAGTAGGCATTTCAGTGGCCCATTCTTCGGCCGTAGAATCTCTCTGCGGACCGCAGAATGGTCGCAGAATGAGGCACTTTTCTGGGGCGTTTTTGATGTCGATTTCGCGGCTATTTCTGCGATCGCATAACCGTTTCGCTGGCCGCACTTTGGTCGCACGGTCATTCTAAGACTTTTACGAAGGAAGGTTTGGACTTTTTGGATTGAATAGTGCCTGGTGATTTAAAGGAAAATGTTGGGCAGAAGTAGGCATTTCAGTGGCCCGTTCTACGGCCGCAGAACCTCTCTGCGGACCGTAGAATGGTGGCAAAGAGAGGCAGTTTTCTGGGGCATTTTTGATGTCGATTTTGCGGCTATTTTTGCGATCGCATAACCGTTTCGCTGGCCGCACTTTGGTCGCACAGTCATCCTTAGACTTTTACGAAGGGAGGTTTAGACTTTTTGGATTGAATAGTGCCTGGTGATTTAAAGGAAAATGTTGGGCAGAAGTAGGCATTTCTGTGCCTCGTTCTGCGGCCGCAGAACCACTCTACGGACCGCAGAACGGTCGAAGAGTGAGGCATTTTTCTGGGGCATTTTTGATGTCGATTTCGCGGCTATTTTTGCGATCGCATAACCGTTTCGCTGGCCGCACTTTGGTCGCACAGTCATCCTTAGACTTTTACGAAATGAGGTTCGGACTTTTTGGATTGAATAGTGCCTGGTGATTTAAAGGAAAATGTTGGGCAGAAGTAGGCATTTCTGGGCCCCGTTCTGCGGCCGCAGAACCACTCTACGGACCGCAGAACGGTCGCAGAGTGAGGCATTTTTCTGGGGCATTTTTGATGTCGATTTCGCGGCTATTTCTGCGATCGCATAACCGTTTCGCGGGCCGCACTTTGGTCGCACAGTCATCCTTAGACTTTTACGAAATGATGTTCGGACTTTTTGGATTGAATAGTGCCTGGTGATTTAAAGGAAAATTTTGGGCAGAAGTAGGCATTTTTATGCCCCGTTCTGCGGCCGCAAAACCGCTCTACGGACCGCAGATTGGTCGCGGAGTTTTCTGGGGCTTTTTTGATGTCGATTTCGAGGTCAATTTCTGCGATCGCATAACCGTTTCGCTGGCCGCACTTTGGTCGAACAGTCATCCTTAGAATTTTAAGAAGGAAGGTTCGCACTTTTTGGATTGAATAGTGCCTGGTGATTTAAAGGAAAATGTTGGGCAGAAGTAGGCATTTCAGTAGCCCGTTCTGCGGCCGCAGAACCTCTCTGCGGACCGTAGAATGGTCGCAGAGTGAGGCAGTTTTCTGGGAGTTTTTGATGTCAATTTTGCGGCTATTTTTGCGACCAAATAACCGTTTCGCGGGCCACAATTTGGTCGCACAATCATCCTTAGACTTTTACGAAGGGAGGTTCGGACTTTTTGGATTGAATAGTGCCTGGTGATTTAAAGGAAAATGTTGGGCAGAAGTAGGAATTTCTGTGCCCCATTCTGTGGCCGCAGAACTACTCTACGGACCGCAGATTGGTCGCGGAGTGAGGCGATTTTCTGGGGCGTTTTTTATGTCAATTTCGCGGCTATTTCAGCGATCGCATAACCGTTTCGCGGGCCGCACTTTTGTGGCAAAGTCATCCTTAGACTTTTACGAAGGGAGGTTCGGACTTTTGGGATTGAATAGTGCCTGGTGATTTAAAGGAAAATGTTGGGCAGAAGTAGGCATTTCTGTGCCCCGTTTTATGGCCGCAGAACCACTCTACGGACCGCGGAACGGTCGCAGAGTGAGGCAGTTTTCTGGGGCATTTTTGATGTCGATTTCGCGGCTATTTCTGCAATTGCATAACCGTTTCGCTGGCCGCACTTTGGTCGCACAGTCATCCTTAGACTTTTACGAAGGAAGGTTCGGACTTTTTGGATTGAATAGTGCATGGTGATTTAAAGGAAAATGTTGGGCAGAAGTAGGCATTTCTGTGCCCCGTTCTGCGACCGCAGAACCAGTCTACGGACCGCTGAACGGTCGCAGAGTGAGGCATTTTTCTGGGGCATTTTTGATGTCGATTTCGCGGCTATTTCTGCGATCGCATAACCGTTTCGCGGGCCGCACTTTGGTCGCATAGTCATCCTTAGACTTTTACGAAGGGAGGTTTGGACTTTTTGGATTGAATAGTGCCTGGTGATTTAAAGGAAAATTTTTGGCAGAAGTAGGCATTTTTGTGCCCCGTTCTGCGGCCGCAGAACCACTGTACGGACCGCAGATTGGTCGCGGAGTTTTCTGGGGCTTTTTTGATGTCGATTTCGCGGTCAATTTCTGCGATCGCATAACCGTTTCGCTGGCCGCACTTTGGTCGCACAGTCATCCTTAGAATTTTAAGAAGGAAGGTTCGGACTTTTTGGATTGAATAGTGCCTGGTGATTTACAGGAAAATGTTGGGCAGAAGTAGGCATTTCAGTGGCCCGTTCTGCGGCCGCAGAACCTCTCTACGGACCGTAGAATGGTCGCAAAGTGAGGAAGTTTTCTGGGGCATTTTTGATGTCGATTTTGCGGCTATTTCTGCGATCGCATAACCGTTTTGCGGGCCGCACTTTGGTCGCACAGTCATCCTTAGACTTTTACGAAGGGAGGTTCGGACTTTTTGGATTGAATAGTGTCTGGTGATTTAAAGGAAAACGTTGGGCAGAAGTAGGCATTTCTGTGGCCCGTTCTGTAGCCGCAGAACCTCTCTACGGACCGTAGAATGGTCGAAGAGTGAGGCATTTTTCTGGGGCATTTTTGATGTCGATTTCGCGGCTATTTCTGCGATCGCATAACCGTTTCGCGGGCCGCACTTTGGTCGCACAGTCATCCTTAGACTTTTACGAAGGAAGGTTCAGACTTTTTGGATTGAATAGTGCCTGGTGATTTAAAGGAAAATGTTGGGCAGCAGTAGGCATTTCTGTGCCCCGTTCTGCGGCCGCAGAACCACTCTACGGACCGCTGAACGGTCGCAGAGTGAGGCAGTTTTCTGGGGCATTTTTGATGTCGATTTCGCGGCTATTTCTGCGATCGCATAAACGTTTCGCGGGCCGCACTTTGGTCGCACAGTCATCCTTAAACTTTTACGAAGGGAGGTTCGGACTTTTTGGATTGAATAGTGCCTGGTGATTTAAAGGAAAATGTTGGGCAGAAGTAGGCATTTCTATGCCCAGTTTTGCGGTCGCTGAACCACTCTACGGACCGCAGAATGGTCGCAGATTGAGGCAGTTTTCTAGGGCATTTTTGATGTCGATTTCGCAGCTATTTCTGCAATCGCATAACCGTTTCGCTGGCTGCACTTTGGTCGCACAGTCATCCTTAGACTTTTACGAAGGAAGGTTCGGACTCTTTGGATTGAATAGTGCCTGGTGATTTAAAGGAAAATGTTGGGCAAAAATAGGCATTTCTATGCCCCGTTCTGCTGCCGCAGAACCACTCCACGGACCGCAGATTAGTCACGGAGTGAGGCTGTTTTCTGGGGCTTTTTTGATGTCGATTTCGAGGTTAATTTCTGCGATCGCATAATCATTTCGCGGGCCGCACTTTGGTCGCACAGTCTCCTTAGACTTTTGCGCAGGGAGGTTTGGACTTTTTGGATTGAATAGTGCCTGGTGATTTAAAGGAAAATGTTGGGCAGAAGTAGGCATTTCTGTGCCCCGTTCTGCGGCCGCAGAACCACTCTTCGGACCACAGAACGGTCGCAGAATGAGGCATTTTTCTGGGGCATTTTTGATGTCGATTTCGCGGCTATTTCTGAGATCGCATAACCGTTTTGCGGGCCGCACTTTGGTTGCACAGTCATCCTTAGACTTTTACGAAATGATGTTCGGACTTTTTGGATTGAATAGTGCCTGGTGATTTAAAGGAAAATTTTAGGCAGAAGTAGGCATTTTTATGCCCCGTTCTGCGGCCGCAGAACCGCTCTACGGACCGCAGATTGGTCGCGGAGTTTTCTGGGGCTTTTTTGATGTCGATTTCGAGGTCAATTTCTGCGATGGCATAACCGTTTCGCTGGCCGCACTTTGGTCGCACAGTCATCCTTAGACTTTTACGAATGAAGGTTTGGACTTTTTGGATTGAATAGTGCCTGGTGATTTAAAGGAAAATGTTGGGTAGAAGTAGGCATTTTTGTGTCCCGTTCTGCGGCCGCAGAACCACTCTACGGACCGCAGATTGGTCGGGGAGTGAGGCAGTTTTTTGGGGCTTATTTGATGTCGATTTTGCGGTCAATTTCTGCGATCGCATAACCGTTTCACTGGCCGCACTTTGGTCGCACAGTCATCCTTAGACTTTTACGAAGGAAGGTTCGGACTTTTTGGATTGAATAGTGCCTGGTGATTTAAAGGAAAATGTTGGGCAGAAGTAGGCATTTCTGTGCCCCGTTCTGCGGCCGCAAAACCACTCTACGGACCGCAGAATGGTCGCAGAGTGAGGCAGTTTTCTGGGGCATTTTTGATGTCGATTTCGCGGCTATTACTGCGATCGCATAACCATTTTGCGGGCCGCACTTTGGTCGCACAGTCATCCTTAGACTTTTACGAAGGGAGGTTCGGACTTTTTGGTTTGAATAGTGCCTGGTGATTTAAAGGAAAATGTTGGGCAGAAGTAGGCATTTCTGTGCCCCGTTCTGCGGCCGCAGAACCACTCTTCGGACCACAGAACGGTCGCAGAATGAGGCATTTTTCTGGGGCATTTTTGATGTCGATTTCGCGGCTATTTCTGAGATCGCATAACCGTTTTGCGGGCCGCACTTTGGTTGCACAGTCATCCTTAGACTTTTACGAAATGATGTTCGGACTTTTTGGATTGAATAGTGCCTGGTGATTTAAAGGAAAATTTTGGGCAGAAGTAGGCATTTTTATGCCCCGTTCTGCGGCCGCAGAACCGCTCTACGGACCGCAGATTGGTCGCGGAGTTTTCTGGGGCTTTTTTGATGTCGATTTCGAGGTCAATTTCTGCGATGGCATAACCGTTTCGCTGGCCGCACTTTGGTCGCACAGTCATCCTTAGACTTTTACGAATGAAGGTTTGGACTTTTTGGATTGAATAGTGCCTGGTGATTTAAAGGAAAATGTTGGGTAGAAGTAGGCATTTTTGTGTCCCGTTCTGCGGCCGCAGAACCACTCTACGGACCGCAGATTGGTCGGGGAGTGAGGCAGTTTTTTGGGGCTTATTTGATGTCGATTTTGCGGTCAATTTCTGCGATCGCATAACCGTTTCGCTGGCCGCACTTTGGTCGCACAGTCATCCTTAGACTTTTACGAAGGAAGGTTCGGACTTTTTGGATTGAATAGTGCCTGGTGATTTAAAGGAAAATGTTGGGCAGAAGTAGGCATTTCTGTGCCCCGTTCTGCGGCCGCAAAACCACTCTACGGACCGCAGAATGGTCGCAGAGTGAGGCAGTTTTCTGGGGCATTTTTGATGTCGATTTCGCGGCTATTACTGCGATCGCATAACCATTTTGCGGGCCGCACTTTGGTCGCACAGTCATCCTTAGACTTTTACGAAGGGAGGTTCGGACTTTTTGGTTTGAATAGTGCCTGGTGATTTAAAGGAAAATGTTGGGCAGAAGTAGGCATTTCTGTGCCCCGTTCTGCGGCCGCAGAACCACTCTACGGACCGCAGATTGGTCGCGGTGTGAGGCAGTTTTCTGGGGCTTTTTTGATGTCGATTTAGCGATCAATTTCTGCGATCGCATAACCGTTTTGCGGGCCGCACTTTGGTCGCACAGTCATCCTTAGACTTTTGCGAAGGGAGGTTCGAACTTTTTGGATTGAATAGTGCTTGGTGATTTACAGGAAAATGTTGGGCAGAAATAGGCAATTATGTGCCCCGATATGCGGCCGTAGAACCGCTCTACGGACCGCAGATTGGTCGCGGAGTTTTCTGGGGCTTTTTTGATGTCGATTTCGAGGTCAATTTCTGCGATGGCATAACCGTTTCGCTGGCCGCACTTTGGTCGCACAGTCATCCTTAGACTTTTACGAATGAAGGTTTGGACTTTTTGGATTGAATAGTGCCTGGTGATTTAAAGGAAAATGTTGGGTAGAAGTAGGCATTTTTGTGTCCCGTTCTGTGGCCGCAGAACCACTCTACGGACCGCAGATTGGTCGGGGAGTGAGGCAGTTTTTTGGGGCTTATTTGATGTCGATTTTGCGGTCAATTTCTGCGATCGCATAACCGTTTCGCTGGCCGCACTTTGGTCGCACAGTCATCCTTAGACTTTTACGAAGGAAGGTTCGGACTTTTTGGATTGAATAGTGCATGGTGATTTAAAGGAAAATGTTGGGCAGAAGTATTCATTTCAGTGGCCCGTTCTGCGGCCGCAGAACCTCTCTGCGGACCGTAGAATGGTCGCAAAGTGAGGCAGTTTTCTGGGGCATTTTTGATGTCAATTTCGCGGCTATTTCTGCGATCGCATAACCGTTTCGCGGGGCGCACATTGGTCGCACAGTCATCCTTAGACTTTTACGAAGGAAGGTTCGGACTTTTTGGATTGAATAGTGCCTGGTGATTTAAAGGTAAATGTTGGGCAGAAGTAGGCATTTCAGTGGCCCGTTCTGCGGCCGCAGAACCTCTCTGCAGACCGTAGAATGGTCGCAAAGTGAAGCAGTTTTCTGGGACATTTTTGATGTCGTTTTCACGGCTATTTTTGCTATCGCATAACCGTTTCGCGGGCCGCACTTTGGTCGCACAGTTATCCTTAGACTTTTACGAAATGAGGTTCGGACTTTTTGGATTGAATAGTGCCTGGTGATTTAAAGGAAAATGTTGGGCAGAAGTAGGCATTTCTGTGCCCCGTTCGGCGGCCGCAAAACCACTCTACGGACCGCAGAATGGTCGCAGAGTGATGCAGTTTTCTGGGGCATTTTTGATGTCTCTTTCGCGGCTATTTCTGCGATCGCGTAACCGTTTCGCCGCACTTTGGTAACACTGTCATCCTTAGACTTTTATGAAGGAAGGTTTGGACTTTTTGGATTGAAAACTGCCTGGTGATTTAAATGAAAATGTTGGGCAGAAGTAGGCATTTTTGTGTCCCGTTCTGCGGCCGCAGAACCACTCTATGGACCGCAGATTGGTCGGGGAGTGAGGCAGTTTTCTGGGGCTTTTTTGATGTCAATTTCGTGGTCAATTTCTGCGATGGCATAACCGTTACGCTGGCCGCACTTTGGTCGCACAGTCATCCTTAGACTTTTACGAATGAAGGTTCGGACTTTTTGGATTGAATAGTGCCTGGTGATTTAAAGGAAAATGTTGGGCAGAAGTAGGCATTTTTTGTCCCGTTCTGCGGCCGCAGAACCACTCTACGGACTGCAGATTGGTCGGGGAGTGAAGCAGTTTTCTAGGACATTTTTGATGTCGATTTCGCTGCTATTTCTACTATCGCATAACCGTTTCGCGGGCCGCACTTTGGTCGCACAGTTATCCTTAGACTTTTACGAAATGAGGTTCGGACTTTTTGGATTGAATAGTGCCTGGTGATTTAAAGGAAAATGTTGGGCAGAAGTAGGCATTTCTGTGCCCCGTTCTGCGGCCGCAAAACCACTCTACGGGCCGCAGAATGGTCGCAGAGTGATGCAGTTTTCTGGGGCATTTTTGATGTCGCTTTCGCGGCTATTTCTGCGATCGCGTAACCGTTTCGCTGGCCACACTTTGGTAACACAGTCATCCTTAGACTTTTATGAAGGAAGGTTCGGACTTTTTGGATTGAAAAGTGCCTGGTGATTTAAAGGAAAATGTTGGGCAGAAATAGGCATTTTCTGTGCCCCGTTCTGCAGCCGCAGAACCACTCTACGGACCGCAGAACGATCGCAGAGTGAGGCAGTTTTCTGGGGTGTTTTTGATGTCGATATCGAGGCTATTTCTGCGATCGCATAACCGTTTCGCTGACCGCACTTTGGTCGCACAGTCATCCTTAGACTTTTACGAATGAAGGTTCGGACTTTTTGGATTGAATAGTGCCTGGTGATTTAAAGGAAAATGTTTGGTAGAAGTAGGCATTTTTTTGTCCCGTTCTGCGGCCGCAGAACCACTCTACAGACTGCAGATTGGTCGGGGAGTGAGGCAGTTTTCTGGTTGCTTTTTTGATGTCGATTTCGCGGTCAATTTCTGCGATCGCATAACCATTTCGCTGGCTGCACTTTGGTTGCACAGTCATCCTTAGACTTTTACGAAGGAAGGTTCGGACTTTTTGTATTGAATAGTGCCTGGTGATTTAAAGGAAAATGTTGGGCATAAGTAGGCATTTCAGTGGCCCGTTCTGCGGATGCAGAACCTCTCTGCAGACCGTAGAATGGTCGCCGAGTAAGGCAGTTTTATTGTTAATTTTGCGACTATTTCTGCGATCGCATAACCATTTCGCGGGCCGCACTTTGGTCGCACAGTCATCCTTAGACTGTTACGAAGGGAGGTTCGGACTTTTTGGTTTGAATAGTGCCTGGTGATTTAAAGGAAAATGTTGGGCAGAAGTAGGCATTTCTGTGCCCCGTTCTGCGGCTGCAGAACCACTCTACGGACCGCATATTAGTCGCGGAGTGAGGCAGTTTTCTGGGGCTTTTTTATGTCGATTTCGCGGTCAATTTCTGCGATCGCATAACCGTTTCGCGGGCCGCACTTTGGTCGCACAGTCATCCATAGACTTTTGCGAAGGGAGGTTCGGACTTTTTTGATTGAATAGTGTCTGGTGATTTAAAGGAAAATGTTGGGCAGAAGTAGGCATTTCTGTGCCCCGTTCTGCGGCCGCAGAACCTCTCCGTGGACCGCAGAATGGTCACAGAGTGAGGCAGTTTTCTGAGGCATTTTTGATGTCGATTTCGCGGCTATTTTTGCGTTCGCGTAACCATTTCGCGGGCCGCACTTTGGTCGCACAGTCATCCTTAGACTTTTACGAAGGGAGGTTCTGACTTTTTGGATTGAATAGTGCCTGGTGATTTAAAGGAAAATGTTGGGCAGAAGTAGGCATTTTTGCGCCCCGTTCTGCGGCCGCAGAACCACTCTACGGACCGCATATTCGTCGCGGAGTGAGGCAGTTTTCTGGGGCTTTTTTGATGTCGATTTCGATGTCAATTTCTGCGATCGCATAAATGTTTCGCGGGCCGCACTTTGGTCGCACAGTCATCCTTAGACTTTTAAGAAGGGAGGTTCGGACTTTTTGGATTGAATAGTGTCTGGTGATTTAAAGGAAAACGTTGGGCAGAAGTAGGCATTTCTGTGCCCCGTTCTGCGGCCGCAGAACCTCTTTGTGGACCGCAAAATGGTCGCAGAGTGAGGCAATTTTCTGGGGCGTTTTTGATGTCGATTTCGCGGCTATTTTTGGGTTTGCGTAACCGTTTCGCGAGCCGCACTTTGGTCGCATAGTCATCCTTAGACTTTTGCAAAGGGAGTTTCAGACTTTTTGGATTGAATAGTGCCTGGTGATTTAAAGGAAAATGTTGGGCAGAAGTAGGCATTTCAGTGGCCCGTCCTGCGGCCGCAGAACCTCTCTGCCGACCGTAGAATGGTCGTAGAGTGATGCAGTTTTCTGGAGCATTTTTATTGTCGATTTCGCGACTATTTTTGCGATCGCATAACCGTTTTGCGGGCCGCACTTTGGTCGCACAGTCATCCTAAGTCTTTTAAGAAGGAAGGTTCGGACTTTTTGGATTGAATAGTGCCTGGTGATTTAAAGGAAAATGTTGGGAAGAAGTAGGCATTTCAGTTGCCCATTCTGCGGCCGCAGAACCTCTCTGCGGAACGTAGAATGGTCGCAAAGTGAGGCAGTTTTCTGGGGCGTTTTTGATGTAAATTTCGTGGCTATTTCTGCGATCGCATAACCGTTTCGCGAGCCGCACATTGGTCGCACACTCATCCTTAGACTTTTACGAAGGGAGGTTCAGACTTTTTGGATTGAATAGTGCCTGGTGATTTAAAGGAAAATGTTGGGCAGAAATAGGCATTTCTGTGCCCCGTTCTGCGGCCATAGAACCACTCTACGGACCGCAGAATGGTCGCAGAGTGAGTCAGTTTTCTGGGGCATTTTTGATGTCGATTTCGCGGTCAATTTCTGCGATAGCATAACCGTTTTGCTGGCCGCTCTTTGGTTACACAGTCATCCTTAGACTTTTAAGAAGGAAGGTTCGGACTTTTTGGATTGAATAGTGCCTGGTGATTTAAATTAAAATGTTGGACAGAAGTAGGCATTTCTGTGCCCCGTTTTGCGGCCACAGAACCACTCTACGGACCGCAGATTGGTCGGGGAGTGAGGCAGTTTTCTGGTGCTTTTTTGATATCGATTTCGCGGTCAATTTCTGCGATCGCATAACCGTTTCGCTGGCCGCACTTTGGTCGCACAGTCATCCTTAGACTTTTACGAAGGAAGGTTCGGACTTTTTGGATTGAATAGTGCCTGGTGATATAAAGGAAAATGTTGGGCAGAAGTAGGCATTTCAATGGCCCGTTCTACGGCCGCAGAACCTCTCTACAGACCATAGAATGGTCGCAAAGTGAAGCAGTTTTCTGGGGCATTTTTGATGTCGATTTCGCGGCTATTTCTGCTATCGCATAACCGTTTTGCGGGCCGCACTTTGGTCGCACAGTCATCCTTAGAATTTTACGAAATGAGGTTCGGACTTTTTTGATTGAATAGTGCCTGGTGATTTAAAGGAAAATGTTGGGCAGAAGTAGGCATTTCTGTGCCCCGTTCTGCGGCCGCAAAACCACTCTACGGACCGCAGAATGGTCGTGGAGTGAGGCAGTTTTCTGGGGCTTTTTTAATGTCGATTTCGCGGTCAATTTCTGCGATCGCATAACCGTTTTGCGGGCCGCACTTTGGTCGCACAGTCATCCTTAGACTTTTGCGAAGGGAGGTTCGGACTTTTTGGATTGAATAGTGCCTGGTGATTTAAAGGAAAATGTTGGGCAGAAGTAGGCATTTCTGTGCCCCGTTCTGCGGCCGCAGAACCTCTCTGTGGACCGCAGAATGGTCACGGAGTGAGGCAGTTTTCTGAGGCATTTTTGATGTCGATTTCGTGGCTATTTTTGCGTTCTCGTAACTGTTTCGCGAGCCGCACTTTGGTCGCATAGTCATCCTTAGACTTTTGCAAAGGGAGTTTCAGACTTTTTGGATTGAATAGTGCCTGGTGATTTAAAGGAAAATGTTGGGCATAAGTAGGCATTTTAGTGGCCCGTTATGCGGCCGCAGAACCTATCTGCGGACCGTAGAATGGTCGCAGAGTGAGGCAGTTTTCTAGGGCTTTTTTGATGTCGATTTCGCGGTCAATTTCTGCGATCGCATAACCGTTTTGCGGGCTGCACTTTGGTCGCACAGTAATCCTTAGACTTTTAAGAAGGAAGGTTCGGACTTTTTGGATTTAATAGTGCCTGGTGATTTAAAGGAAAATGTTGGGGAGAAGTAGGCATTTCTGTGCCCCGTTCTGCGGCCGCAGAACCTCTCTGTGGACCGCAGAATGGTCACAGAGTGAGGCATTTTTGATGTTGATTTCGCGGCTATTTTTGCATTCTCGTAACTGTTTCGCGAGCCGCACTTTGGTCGCATAGTCATCCTTAGACTTTTGCAAAGGGAGTTTCAGACTTTTTGGATTGAATAGTGCCTGGTGATTTAAAGGAAAATGTTGGGCATAAGTAGGCATTTTAGTGGCCCGTTCTGCGGCAGCAGAACCTCTCTGCCGACTGTAGAATGGTCGCAGAGTGAGGCAGTTTTCTGGGGCATTTTTATTGTCGATTTTGCGACTATTTTTGCGATCGCATAACTGTTTTGCGGGCCGCACTTTGGTCGCACAGTCATCCTTAGACTTTTAAGAAGGAAGGTTCGGACTTTTTGGATTGAATAGTGCCTGGTGATTTGAAGGAAAATGTTGGGAAGAAGTAGGCATTTCAGTGGCCCATTCTGCGGCCGCAGAACCTCTCTGCGGAACGTAGAATGGTCGCAAAGTGAGGCAGTTTTCTGGGGCGTTTTTGATGTAAATTTCGTGGCTATTTCTGCGATCGCATAACCGTTTCATGGGCCGCACATTGGTCGCACACTCATCCTTAGACTTTTATGAAGGGAGGTTTGGACTTTTTGGATTGAATAGTGCCTGGTTATTTAAAGGAAAATGTCGGGCATAAATAGGCATTTCTGTGCCCCGTTCTGCATCCGTAGAACCACTCTACGGAACGCAGAATGGTCGCAGAGTGAGGCAGTTTTCTGGGGCATTTTTGATGTCGATTTCGCGGTCAATTTCTGCGATAGCATAACCGTTTTGCTGGCCGCTCTTTGGTTGCACAGTCATCCTTAGACTTTTAAGAAGGAAGGTTCGGACTTTTTGGATTGAATAGTGCCTGGTGATTTAAAGGAAAATGTTGGGCAGAAGTAGGCATTTCTGTGCCCCGTTTTGCGGCCACAGAACCACTATACGGACCGCAGAATGGTCGCAAAGTGAGGCAGTTTTGTAGGGCATTTTTGATGTCGATTTCACGGCTATATCTGCGATCGCATAACCGTTTCGCGGGCCGCACTTTGGTCGCACAGTCATCCTTAGACTTTTGCGAAGGGAGGTTCGGACTTTTTGGATTGAATAGTGCCTGGTGATTTAAAGGAAAATGTTGGGCAGAAGTAGGCATTTCTGTGCCCTGTTCTGCGGCCGCAGAACCTCTCTGTGGACCGCAGAATGGTCACGGAGCGAGGCAGTTTTCTGAGGCATTTTTGATGTCGATTTCGTGGCTATTTTTGCGTTCTCGTAACTGTTTCGCGAGCCGCACTTTGGTCGCATAGTCATCCTTAGACTTTTGCAAAGGGAGTTTCAGACTTTTTGGATTGAATAGTGCCTGGTGATTTAAAGGAAAATGTTGGGCATAAGTAGGCATTTCAGTGGCCCGTTATGTGGCCGCAGAACCCATCTGCGGACCGTTGAATGGTCGCAGAGTGAGGCAGTTTTCTGGGGCTTTTTTG